>NW_025533231.1:0-77738 GCF_020631705.1 Daphnia magna | reverse complement strand
TATTACACTTCTATATGTAAACAGCATTAAATATACTTGTATTCAATGTGAATACACTGTTATAACATGAGTTTTTACTTCTATATGTATACTGCATCAACTATACTTGTATTCAATGTGAATACACTGTTATACCATGAGTTCTTACTTCTATATGTATACTGCATCAACTATACTTGTATTCAATGTGAATACACTGTTATACCATGAGTTTTTCTTCTATATGTAAACAGCATCAAATATACTTGTATTCAATGTGAATACAATGTTATACCATGAGTTTTTACTTCTATATGTATACTGCATCAAATATACTTGTATCCAATGTGAATACACTGTTATACCATGAGTTTTTACTTCTTTATGTAAACTGCATGGAATATACTTGTATTCAATGTGAATACACTGTTATACCATGAGTTTTTACTTCTATATGTATACTGCATCAAATATACTTGTATTCAATGTGAATACACTGTTATACCATGAGTTTTTACTTCTATATGTAAACTGCATGGAATATACTTGTATTCAATGTGAATACACTGTTATACCATGAGTTTTTACTTCTATATGTATACTGCACCAAATATACTTGTATTCAATGTGAATACACTGTTATACCATGAGTTTTTACTTCTATATGTAAACAGCATCAAATGTACCTTTATTCAATGTGAATACACTGTTATACCATGAGTTTTTACTTCTATATGTAAACAGCATCAAATATACTTGTATTCAATGTGAATACACTGTTATACCATGAGTTTTTACTTCTATATGTAAACAGCATCAAATATACTTGTATTCAATGTGAATACACTGTTATACCATTAGTTTTCACTTCTATATGTAAACTGCATTGAATATACTTGTATTCAATGTGAATACACTGTTATATCATGAGTTTTTACTTCTATATGTAAACAGTATGGAATATACTTGTATTCAATGTGAATACACTGTTATACCATGAGTTTTTACTTCTATATGTAAACAGCATCAAATATACTTGTATTCAATGTGAATACACTGTTATACCATGAGTTTTTACTTCTATATGTAAACTGCATGGAGTATACTTGTATTCAATGTGAATACACTGTTATACCATAAGTGTTTACTTCTATATGTATACTGCATCAAATATACTTGTATTCAATGTGAATACACTGTTATACCATGAGTTTTTACTTCTATATGTAAACTGCATGGAATATACTTGTATTCAATGTGAATACACTGTTATACCATGAGTTTTTACTTCTATATGTATACTGCATCAAATATACTTGTATTCAATGTGAATACACTGTTATACCATGAGTTTTTACTTCTATATGTAAACAGCATCAAATATACTTGTATTCAATGTGAATACACTGTTATACCATGAGTTTTTACTTCTATATGTAAACAGCATCAAATGTACTTGTATTCAATGTGAATACACTGTTATACCATGAGTTTTTACTTCTTTATGTATACTGCATTAAATATACTTGTATTCAATGTGAATACACTGTTATACCATGAGTTTTTACTTCTATATGTAAACAGCATCAAATGTACTTGTATTCAATGTGAATACACTGTTATACCATGAGTTTTTACTTCTATATGTATACCGCATCAAATATACTTGTATTCAATGTGAATAACTGTTATACCATGAGTTTTTACTTCTATATGTAAACAGCATCAAATGTACTTGTATTCAATGTGAATACACTGTTATACCATGAGTTTTTACTTCTATATGTAAACAGCATCAAATATACTTGTATTCAATGTGAATACACTGTTATACCATGAGTTTTTACTTCTATATGTAAACTGCATGGAATATACTTGTATTCAATGTGAATACACTGTTATACCATAAGTGTTTACTTCTATATGTAAACTGCATCAAATATACTTGTATTCAATGTGAATACACTGTTATACCATGAGTTTTTACTTCTATATGTAAACTGCATGGAATATACTTGTATTCAATGTGAATACACTGTTATACCATGAGTTTTTACTTCTATATGTAAACAGCATCAAATATACTTGTATTCAATGTGAATACACTGTTATACCATGAGTTTTTACTTCTATATGTAAACTGCATGGAATATACTTGTATTCAATGTGAATACACTGTTATACCATGAGTTTTTACTTCTGTATGTAAACTGCATCGAATATATACTTGTATTCAATGTGAATACACTGTTATACCATGAGTTTTTACTTCTATATGTAAACAGCATCAAATATACTTGTATTCAATGTGAATACACTGTTATACCATGAGTTTTTACTTCTATATGTAAACAGCATCAAATGTACTTGTATTCAATGTGAATACACTGTTATACCATGAGTTTTTACTTCTATATGTAAACAGCATCAAATATACTTGTATTCAATGTGAATACACTGTTATACCATGAGTTTTTACTTCTATATGTAAACTGCATCAAATATACTATGTATTCAATGTGAATACACTGTTATACCATGAGTTTTTACTTCTATATGTAAACTGCATCAAATATACTTGTATTCAATGTGAATACACTGTTATACCATGAGTTTTTACTTCTATATGTAAACAGCATCAAATATACTTGTATTCAATGTGAATACACTGTTATACCATGAGTTTTTACTTCTATATGTAAACTGCATGGAATATACTTGTATTCAATGTAAATACACTGTTATACCATGAGTTTTTCCTTCTATATGTATACTGCATCAAATATACTTGTATTCAATGTGAATACACTGTTATACCATGAGTTTTTACTTCTATATGTAAACAGCATCAAATATACTTGTATTCAATGTGAATACACTGTTATACCATGAGTTTTTACTTCTATATGTAAACTGCATGGAATATACTTGTATTCAATGTGAAGACACTGTTATACCATGAGTTTTTACTTCTATATGTAAACAGCATCAAATATACTTGTATTCAATGTGAATACACTGTTATACCATGAGTTTTTACTTCTATATGTAAACAGCATCAAATATACTTGTATTCAATGTGAATACACTGTTATACCATGAGTTTTTACTTCTATATGTAAACTGCATGGAATATACTTGTATTCAATGTGAATACACTGTTATACCATGAGTTTTTACTTCTATATGTATAACTGCATCAAATATACTTGTATTCAATGTGAATACACTGTTATACCATGAGTTTTTACTTCTATATGTTAAACTGCATCAAATATACTTGTATTCAATGTGAATACACTGTTATACCATGAGTTTTTACTTCTATATGTAAACAGCATCAAATATACTTGTATTCAATGTGTGAATACACTGTTATACCATGAGTTTTTACTTCTATATGTAAACTGCATGGAATATACTTGTATTCAATGTGAATACACTGTTATACCATGAGTTTTTACTTCTATATGTAAACAGCATCAAATGTACTTGTATTCAATGTGAATACACTGTTATACCATGAGTTTTTACTTCTTTATGTATACTGCATCAAATATACTTGTATTCAATGTGAAAACACTGTTATACCATGAGTTTTTACTTCTATATGTAAACAGCATCAAATGTACTTGTATTCAATGTGAATACACTGTTATACCATGAGTTTTTACTTCTATATGTATACTGCATCAAATATACTTGTATTCAATGTGAATACACTGTTATACCATGAGTTTTTACTTCTATATGTAAACAGCATCAAATATACTTGTATTCAATGTGAATACACTGTTATACCATGAGTTTTTACTTCTATATGTAAACAGCATCAAATATACTTGTATTCAATGTGAATACACTGTTATACCATGAGTTTTTACTTCTATATGTAAACTGCAAGGAATATACTTGTATTCAATGTGAATACACTGTTATACCATGAGTTTTTACTTCTATATGTAAACTGCATCAAATATACTTGTATTCAATGTGAATACACTGTTATACCATGAGTTTTTACTTCTATATTGTAAACTGCATCAAATATACTTGTATTCAATGTGAATACACTGTTATACCATGAGTTTTTACTTCTATATGTAAACTGCATGGAATATACTTGTATTCAATGTGAATACACTGTTATACCATGAGTTTTTACTTCTATATGTAAACTGCATGGAATATACTTGTATTCAATGTGAATACACTGTTATACCATGAGTTTTTACTTCTATATGTAAACAGCATCAAATGTACTTGTATTCAATGTGAATACACTGTTATACCATGAGTTTTTACTTCTATATGTAAACTGCATCAAATATACTTGTATTCAATGTGAATACACTGTTATACCATGAGTTTTTACTTCTATATGTAAACAGCATCAAATATACTTGTATTCAATGTGAATACACTGTTATACCATGAGTTTTTACTTCTATATGTAAATACTGCATCAAATATACTTGTATTCAATGTGAATACACTGTTATACCATGAGTTTTTACTTCTATATGTAAACAGCATCAAATATACTTGTATTCAATGTGAATACACTGTTATACCATGAGTTTTTACTTCTATATGTAAACTGCATGGAATATACTTGTATTCAATGTGAATACACTGTTATACCATGAGTGTTTACTTCTATATGTAAACTGCATCAAATATACTTGTATTCAATGTGAATACACTGTTATACCATGAGTTTTTACTTCTATATGTAAACTGCATGGAATATACTTGTATTCAATGTGAATACACTGTTATACCATGAGTTTTTACTTCTATATGTAAACAGCATCAAATATACTTGTATTCAATGTGAATACACTGTTATACCATGAGTTTTTACTTCTATATGTAAACTGCATGGAATATACTTGTATTCAATGTGAATACACTGTTATACCATGAGTTTTTACTTCTATATGTAAACTGCATCAAATATACTTGTATTCAATGTGAATACACTGTTATACCATGAGTTTTTACTTCTATATGTAAACAGCATCAAATATACTTGTATTCAATGTGAATACACTGTTATACCATGAGTTTTTACTTCTATATGTAAACAGCATCAAATGTACTTGTATTCAATGTGAATACACTGTTATACCATGAGTTTTTACTTCTATATGTAAACAGCATCAAATGTACTTGTATTCAATGTGAATACACTGTTATACCATGAGTTTTTACTTCTTTATATAAACTGCATCAAATATACTTGTATTCAATGTGAATACACTGTTATACCATGAGTTTTTACTTCTATATGTAAACAGCATCAAATGTACTTGTATTCAATGTGAATACACTGTTATACCATGAGTTTTTACTTCTATATGTAAACTGCATCAAATATACTTGTATTCAATGTGAATACACTGTTATACCATGAGTTTTTACTTCTATATGTAAACAGCATCAAATATACTTGTATTCAATGTGAATACACTGTTATACCATGAGTTTTTACTTCTATATGTAAACAGCATCAAATATACTTGTATTCAATGTGAATACACTGTTATACCATGAGTTTTTACTTCTATATGTAAACAGCATCAAATATACTTGTATTCAATGTGAATACACTGTTATACCATGAGTTTTTACTTCTATATGTAAACAGCATCAAATGTACTTGTATTCAATGTGAATACACTGTTATACCATGAGTTTTTACTTCTATATGTAAACTGCATCAAATATACTTGTATTCAATGTGAATACACTGTTATACCATGAGTTTTTACTTCTATATGTAAACAGCATCAAATATACTTGTATTCAATGTGAATACACTGTTATACCATGAGTTTTTACTTCTATATGTAAACTGCATGGAATATACTTGTATTCAATGTGAATACACTGTTATACCATGAGTGTTTACTTCTATATGTAAACTGCATCAAATATACTTGTATTCAATGTGAATACACTGTTATACCATAAGTTTTTACTTCTATATGTAAACTGCATGGAATATACTTGTATTCAATGTGAATACACTGTTATACCATGAGTTTTTACTTCTATATGTAAACAGCATCAAATATACTTGTATTCAATGTGAATACACTGTTATACCATGAGTTTTTACTTCTATATGTAAACTGCATGGAATATACTTGTATTCAATGTGAATACACTGTTATACCATGAGTTTTTACTTCTATATGTAAACTGCATCAAATATACTTGTATTCAATGTGAATACACTGTTATACCATGAGTTTTTACTTCTATATGTAAACAGCATCAAATATACTTGTATTCAATGTGAATACACTGTTATACCATGAGTTTTTACTTCTATATGTAAACAGAATCAAATGTACTTGTATTCAATGTGAATACACT
The DNA here is from genome assembly GCF_020631705.1 of Daphnia magna. Lineage (NCBI taxonomy): Eukaryota > Metazoa > Arthropoda > Branchiopoda > Diplostraca > Daphniidae > Daphnia > Daphnia magna. Next base: position 71,372 of record NW_025533231.1, on the reverse strand, counting down.
GTTATACCATGAGTTTTTACTTCTATATGTAAACAGCATCAAATGTACTTGTATTCAATGTGAATACACTGTTATACCATGAGTTTTTACTTCTTTATATATACTGCATCAAATATACTTGTATTCAATGTGAATACACTGTTATACCATGAATTTTTACTTCTATATGTACTCAGCATCAAATATACTTGTATTCAATGTGAATACACTGTTATACCATGAGTTTTTACTTCTATATGTAAACTGCATCAAATATACTTGTATTCAATGTGAATACACTGTTATACCATGAGTTTTTACTTCTATATGTAAGCAGCATCAAATATACTTGTATTCAATGTGAATACACTGTTATACCATGAGTTTTTACTTCTATATGTAAACAGCATCAAATGTACTTGTATTCAATGTGAATACACTGTTATACCATGAGTTTTTACTTCTATATGTAAACAGCATGGAATATACTTGTATTCAATGTGAATACACTGTTATACCATGAGTTTTTACTTCTTTATATATACTGCATCAAATATACTTGTATTCAATGTGAATACACTGTTATACCATGAATTTTTACATCTATATGTACTCAGCATCAAATGTACTTGTATTCAATGTGAATACACTGTTATACCATGAGTTTTTACTTCTATATGTATACTGCATCAAATATACTTGTATTCAATGTGAATACACTGTTATACCATGAGTTTTTACTTCTATATGTAAACAGCATCAAATATACTTGTATTCAATGTGAATACACTGTTATACCATGAGTTTTAACTTCTATATGTAAACTGCATGGAATATACTTGTATTCAATGTGAATACACTGTTATGCCATGAGTTTTTACTTCTATATGTATACTGCATCAAATATACTTGTATTCAATGTGAATACACTGTTATACCATGAGTTTTTACTTCTATATGTATAAACTGCATCAAATATACTTGTATTCAATGTGAATACACTGTTATACCATGAGTTTTTACTTCTATATGTAAACAGCATCAAATATACTTGTATTCAATGTGAATACACTGTTATACCATGAGTTTTTACTTCTATATATAAACTGCATGGAATATACTTGTATTCAATGTGAATACACTGTTATACCATAAGTGTTTACTTCTATATGTAAACTGCATCGAATATACTTGTATTCAATGTGAATACACTGTTATACAGACTCATTGTAAACGCATCAAATATACTTGTATTCAATGTGAATACACTGTTATACCATGAGTTTTTACTTCTATATGTAAACTGCATGGAATATACTTGTATTCAATGTGAATACACTGTTAAACGATGAGTTTTTACTTCTGTATGTATACTGCATCAAATATACTTGTATTCAATGTGAATACACTGTTATACACTGAGTTTTTACTTCTATATGTAAACAGCATCAAATATACTTGTATTCATTGTGAATACACTGTTATACCATGAGTTTTTACTTCTATATGTAAACAGCATCAAATGTACTTGTATTCAATGTGAATACACTGTTATACCATGAGTTTTTACTTCTATATGTAAACAGCATCAAATGTACTTGTATCCAATGTGAATACACTGTTATACCATGAGTTTTTACTTCTTTATGTATACTGCATCAAATATACTTGTATTCAATGTGAATACACTGTTATACCATGAGTTTTTACTTCTATATGGAAACAGCATCAAATGTACTTGTATTCAATGTGAATACACTGTTATACCATGAGTGTTTACTTCTGTAAAGCATCCTCCCTCTCGGGTGGATGACTTTACGGATTAAGACAAATATATTACCACGGAACTCGGAGACGTTTACCCACAATGATGACAGTGTATTATTAGACTAGGCCATAAGAATTACACGGGAAAGGACATACAATATGACAAGAAAGGGAATAACGAGCCAAACCATAACGACCAACAGAATAAGGGCAATTTGGAAGCTTACCGATGTAGCGCGAGCGTTACGGGAGCGCACGTTGGTAAAACGATACGAAGTGGCTCGGGGTAGCGAGAGCGGGTCACGGTGGAAAACAGACACGAGATGGAGACGATTGGAAATACAATTCAGATAGGCACTTACGGAAACAGGTAGTCGGAGAAACACTTGTAAGAGAAAACACGAAGGCAAGTTAGGTGTCGAACTAGTGTTGTTGAAGGCAACTGAACATTTAGCGAGCTGCTAGCTGTCTGATCTTTCTTAGATTTTGAGTTCACCATGAAACCTCGCATCTCGTCAAAGTGGCGTGATGCTGTTGACGTGTCGCTATGTCGCGCGTGCAGCCAATCAGAAGGTGTTTGTTTAATGGCTTGATTGGCGTCGCGCGTGCGACCAATCAAACGGATGTTTATTTAATGGCGTGATATGCATCGCACGTGTAACCAATCACGGAAGTTTGTTTAGTGGCGTGATAATGCGTCGCACGTGTGAGTCAGACAGCAGGTGTTCAATTGGGTCAACGCTAAGATGTCTATGACAAATGGTTACTATGCGGATTACGATATTCGAATAATATGCAAAAGAAGAGTAAATGCAAGAGAGTAAAATGTAGACATAATTATATACCAAGGGAGAGTAAACATAATATTATAAGAATGCGGGTGTCATAAGATGTATTTGTAGGCCTTCGTTACATCGCTCCGGGCGGCGTAGGATTACGTCCCGTAATCAGACTTCATGTTCGTGGTAAGAAGTTTTAACTTCTTTAATCGGAGGACAGCAAATACCGAAGAGGCCAAGACAGCAACAAATACGTAAGACGATGAGGACAAGGATGAAAATGGCGGTGACGACCAAACGGTGACGACCAAGGAGATTATGATGACCTCCCACCAGCTGGTATATCTCTCGACTCCTGCTGCTGTCAGTAGAACATCAGCTGCATGAGGACGATGATTCAATGGAAAATCAGCAGGTGATTGTTCATTCATGGCGGCTACGATGTCAGCTACAACGTTCATGTGGTTGAGTAAATTATCGTTATAAGCTGGATTGCTGCGATGGTCATAGTCGAAGGCTTTCACGTCTTCGTATCGGAAGGAATGAGCCAATGTACGCTCCGGCAGTACAATATTCGGGTCGATCCTTTTCCAAGTGTTGTTGCGGAAGGCGTAAGGTTTATCGTTGAAATTGACGAAACCATTCGTCCAATAGCATGGGGAAAATTTCACTAATTCCCAGCCATCGAGATTAATGGTATAACTGTTAAATTTCGGTTGTGGTCCACATGGTGTGATTATGGTTTCAAATGTGGCATTCACAGCTTTACACTGAATCACTACGGCGGTTTGTCCAAAAGCTTGAAATTTTGCACACCGAGGTAATTTCAATAATGAAGCGGCGAGCCAACCATTATATTGGGCGGTGATGATTGCTCGTTCATTTTTAGCTTTGCGAACATCACACTCAATTGTCTGTAACATACGCGCTAATTCATTATCACGATCAATAGCACGATCTTGAATATATGGTTTATTGGCCAATTTATCCAAATCGGGGTCACTAGATGGCGAGGTGGTTTCAACAGAGACGCTTGGTAGGGCCTTCTCCTTGATGGACGCCGACTCGGCGGTGAGTGATAGAGATTTATCGACGAAAGGCCACGTTACCAAAACTAAATTTGATTGGCCGACGATTTTAAAAGTTGTTCGGTTGTTGCAACTTCGATGATTGGGGTCGCAGGGTGGTTGAAGAGTCAAATGAAAATCTAGTTGACGGTCATCGTCCAAGAGGCGGAAATATTTTTCATTCGTCGTCTTCATCATAAGATTTCCGATTCCAGATTCAACTGTACGTAATTCGTGTTGAATCTTATGGGTGTATGTCGTATCCCAAACCAAAGTTAGATGGTTGTGAGACAAGGTACCGGCGGTTGCGGCAGCTTTTCCGATCGGCGTTGGAAAATCTTCATCTTCCATTTGTTGAAACAATTGTACTTGTTCAAGCGCACAATTCAGAATTTCCGAATCGACGGTTCGCATCCAGTAACCGTCAGATCTAGGTTCATGCGAAAATACATACTTCTCATCCGAAAGAGTCATTTCATAACCTTCACACTTTTATAGCACTCAGAAGCCGTTGTGTCTATAGGAATTTTCTCAGGCACGATCACTGTTTGACCGAAAAAGTTCATAGTCACGCGGTGAATATTTCTCCATCTGGCACAAATAAAACCCGGAAATTTCACTGCGGCGCGTTCATCACTGTAGACAACATATCTCACTGGAACAGCACTCGTGGAATTCATTTTCGGCTTGCAATCAGCATCAGGAAATTGAATATCTCCCATATCTTCGGTTCAGCGCAATCGCATACGGTTGTTTGGAATGCGCGTGCGCGTAGGTAGAGACACAGCAGTAGCAATAGTAACGGCATTGACGACATTACTACATGTAAAAATATATGGTAAATGACATAACACAAAAAAAAATGAACAGTATACTGGCCAACTTAGTCTAAGTCATCATGTGGGTTTACTAGCTAAGATAATCAAATATGAAAAAGAAATAATGGAAGTAAACGTCAAAGTAAAAGAGAGAGAACAACAACAAAATAATTCTGACGGCTTTTGAAAGGTCAACGATTTCCCGTCGGCTTTTCATCGGCTACGCCACGGCAAAATAATAGAAAAATAGGGGGTGTCGTAATATAACAGTTTTTTACGGTAGAAGGACACAATATTTTTTGAATAAATTTATATCGTTGGAACGAGGGGAAAGTGAGCTTAATTATCAAAAAGAAAGAATTGAAAAATATTGAATCATGTGGAAATGTTGACGAGAAAGAAACGTTTCAAAGTTTTACGGCGGAAAATTTTTCTGCCGTGGAAGGTCACGCGCATATCTCGTTTTTTCCAAGTCCAATGCAGGGGAAAAGTGCGAATGGGGGGGAAGAAGCGGAGGGGAATAAAAATGGAATAGGGGGAGTAGAAAAAGTTGCCTTCGGCAAAAAGGGAACTTAGAATATTTTCAATATTGCTGCGGCGGGGAAGCTACAGTAGGGAAATGAAAGGGAAAGTGAAAAACTTAGCTTATGTTGGGGTGTGTAAGAATGGAATGCGCTAGCGGTGGCGTTTTTTTTATGTGTAGTGTATATGGGAAAAGTCTTTGCAGTGATAGTAAAGCTATAGAAAAGCATAGAAGGGAAGTGATATACAGTGGGACTTAGAAAAATTTTAGCTGTTTCGTTCGTGTACGGATCTCTAAGAGAAGTGGGAGTTGTTGAATTCAAATGGAATACATTACTATCAAGGTTTTACTTATTTCCTTTTTTCAATACTTTACTTTTTACTATTTCCAATGTTGCATTGCTACTGAATAAGAGTAACAGATGGACTTCTAATAAATTCTACTATTTCTTTCAAGTATTTTTGTCGACAAATGTCTGCTACTTCTATCGTAAAAGAGTGAAATATGGGAAGTTTTGCAATTTATGGGCCTACTCAGAGAGGGAACAACTCAAATGCAAATATTTCAAAAGAACACAGAGGCAAGAAGAAATAACAAATTATTTTATACTTGTTGGACAAGAAGGTTGTTTTATGGTATCGTAACATAGTCTAGAGAAATATATTTTCTTTTTTTCCTCCATTTTCTTTGTCTTTTTTTTTTTTTTTTTTTTTTTTTTGAGAGAGAACGCATGAAATTTTGTGTTTGTTTGTTTGTTTGTTGTTTTTTTTTCAAGAATTTATTGTTCTCATTTGTCTTTGTTTGTTTTTTTTTTTTTCAAGAATTTATTGTTCTCATTTGTCTTTGTTTGTTTGTTTGTTTTTTTTTTTTCGTTTTGTTTCTTTTTTTTTTCTTTGGTATACCTTTCATTTGTTTTATTTTTTTTTTTTTCCTTTACTTCTAATGGAGAGACTTACTTCTCTCTCTCTCTTCTTATGTTTTATTTATTATATTTTTTCGAGATGTCATAAAACAACCAATGTATTTCTACTTAATAACTACAAAGGGTACAACAAAAAAAAAGAAAATCACGACGGCGACGTCATTGTGGAGACCGACGGGTGGTGGCTTGCGGCGACCCGTCTTCTTGTAGTGCTGCTCGGCGCCATCGTCGGATCAGCAGGTCGATCCTTCTGTGCCGCCAATGCAGGAACTCCCGAGAATCGGTGCTGGGAGCCGGTGAATCGCGGTCGATGTCTGGATGATGTTGGGGTTCGCTCGTTGGTGTGGCAGGAGTTGGTGCTGGCATCCCAGCTCTTGCCCCGGGGACGGTAATCACCAAGATGTCTCGTCCGCTTCCGTCCGGAACAAGGGTAACCAATCGGTTAGCGCTTGTTGGGCTTGTCATTTTCTGGAGTTTTTTTTTTTTCGTTTTCTTTCGGGTGTAAAGACGAGCGTGTGTTCTGTCTGAACGCTGGTTGTCAAGTTGCCGAGCAACGTGTTGTGTTTTCAGCAGCAGCTTCGGTAAGCGGCTGAATTTCATTTATATTATTTCTTTGCGTAAGCGAAATGCTTTTGCAGGGTCGGAGGGAGTCGGTGAGGGTGTTAGGGAGCGTCGTGTTTCGTCGGCGAAAACTTTGCCTTCCCGCCAAGTGTCGTATTCTGTCGACGCATCGGATAGAGAAAGAAGATGGAAGGAAGATATGCGAAAGAAGAATATAGAAGAAGTGGGGCGTATGGGAGCTACCACGGAGAAGAATAAGACCAATTTGTAAACCTAAACTGTATATAGTTATGCTTTAAAATCGAACAAATTCTACATGTACCGAAAAGGGATTGAATGCTTTATTACAGATTGTTTTTTTTTTTCTACTTTAGCTATTTCTTTATTTCATTTATTTATTTATTTATTAACCCCCTTTTTTTTATATACTCGAGACGAGGGTAATTATAAAACTAAGGCAGCAGAAAATGTTTCGACGGTTCGCTGCTGGTTCGGTTCGTTGGTGCGAACCGGTTTGGAGTAAATGTTACTCCGGGTCACACTTCGTATGCTGACGGTGCGCCCGATTTTCCGAACCGCCAACCCATCATTGCCACTTTACTTCATATGTTGATATCTATATCCCCTTCCTATTTTATTTCTTGGTCTATCGATTTCTTTAACCCCTTTTCTGAAATAACTACTGTCATACGCAATTTCTCTTATATATTTTTTTTCTTTCTCAAGAGGGTAAAATTTATCAGTTACAAAAAGAAATGAGGGAAGAAAGAGTACTGGTGAAGGAAAAAGATAAGGTTAAAGCAAGAGTATAAAATGTCATATAAGTCGACTCCAATCTCGTCGACGACTCCTTATAGTCGGGAAGTTCCCTACTCGTCTCCTTCAAATTCTTGGCGCGAGCGTTTGTATGGGGCATCCCATGATGTAGCCCATCCATAGAGAGGGGGGTGACGGCGTGCAGGATCGAGATCTAGGATCCTCTTCAACGTCACGATGGCTCCGCTCCAGTTGTCGTTGCGGATTTGTTCGGTCAGCCGGTTGGATAGGAGCGCGGTTTGGACCTCCAGGCCTCTCTCGTAACGGCGTCACGCCCTATTCCAGGAGTTTCCGCCATCGGAGTCCGGAGAACGTGGCGTTTGCGCAGTGGGCTGAACATCCGGCTGCTGCGCTGGCACCCAGCTGAGGTCGACGGGTTGCACCTCAGGTGTGTTAGCGGGTACCTGCAGGCTGGGCTTTTAATCGGCGGTTAGACCCAGTCGTCGAAAGCGGTGGTCTCCCAGGTCTGTGTCGGGACGGGTGGTTGAGCGTCCTCTGGTCCACTTTGGTGATTTTGCTCCATGACGGCAGTTGAAAAGCGTGTCTTAGCTGGGATGAATAGATGAGCAGCGTTGAGAGAATCTGCGAAATACTTGGTGGTTTTCTCCATGTTATATAGTCGAGCGACTTCTGATGACATTGATGTCGCGAAGTAGGTATTATATTCTTTTCGCAATTCGCGTTATTGGACTCCGTCTCTGTAGCGAAGGGGCTTACTTCGATTGCGCTGTGGGCGTCCGGTGACATTAAATTGTCCCACTGCCTCTGTCGACACATCAGTCGTTGATTCTGTTGATGGACTTTTGTCCGAGTCATCTGTGGCGCGTGCGGTGTTGTCCTCGGTAATTGGAGGATGGTGACGCTGATCTGCGGCATCGGTGCATATTTCAGCGGATGGCAACTGATTTTCTGTATTTTGATGAGATGAAACGGCGACGTCCTCTTGGCTTAACTTTCGTTGATCCATTTCTTGAGTCGGAAAATTAGTGTCAAATGGGAGGGCGTCACTGTCAAAGGTATCGTCTGGATTGTCACTGTCGGGTCCGATTTCATTTTTGAAGATATCGGTAGTCTGAGTCGCAATCGATTTGCGGAATCGATTTTCAAAATCCAATGAGTTTTCAATGGATGGACCATCTTCAGTCTTCCAAAGCATTGTTTCGTACAAAGGTTTCAAACGATTGACGTGGGTACGTTGGCATACATAGGAATTATCGGCTATATCTACTGTATTATTGGTATGTACTTTTACAACTCTATAAGGGCCTTTATATTTCGAAGTGAATTTCCTACTGTCACCTTCTTTAACTACACGAATATCTAATAAAACTCTATCTCCTACGACATATTTTCTTTCTTTCGCACGTTTATTATATTGTTCACGCTGAAGATTCCGTGCTTTCTCGCTTTCTTCATGGACTCGCTGAAAGCTATAGCGCAATCGATCAGCTAAATTTCCTACATAGTCGGATACAGATTTAAAAGTTTGAGGGACAGCGTCTAAAAATTCATTAATGGGAAGATTAGGGTCTCTACCGTGAACTAAATAATAAGGGGTTTCAAGTGTCGAAGAGTGAACTGAACTACGATAAGCGAATAAAACATCGTCTAACATATTTTCCCAATTTGAATGTTCTCCGTCTTTCAATTCTTTTCTTAACATCGCGGTTAGTGTCCGATTAAACCTTTCTGTCTCGCCATTACTAGCGGGATTGTAGGCCGTTGTCAATCTTTGGTCAATTTTTAATTTCTTACAAAAATAACGGAACAATTTCGAGGTGAAATTCGTTCCACGATCGGAAATAATGGCTTTAGGCATACCATGGCTTACAATTATTGTTTTATATACACATTCTGCCGTGGTTTGGGCAGTTTGGTCTTTTAGAGCAACTGCTTCCACCCAGCGACTAAAATAATCAGTAATAACTAAAATATAACTATTTCCATTAGGCGAAGCGGGAGTAATAGGGCCTAAAAAATCCATGCCTATTACTTGGAAAGGGGCTTTAGCAATTTCATGGGGGTGCAAAAGTGCTCTATATGTGGAAGAAGTGTTAGCTATACAAGTTTCACAAGCTTGACAATATTCTAAAATATCTTTTCTCATTGTAGGCCAATAATAATGATTTTTGACCTTCAAATACGTTTTATAAAAAGCTAAATGTCCACCCATCGGTGCGTCATGTAATTCTTTTAACACTAAATGGCGAAGCGATAAGGGTAACACTACTTGACAATTAATTTCGTTACGCTTACTATTTTTGGAAGGCACTTCGTTGCGATAAAGTGTACCTTCTATAATTTCAAAATACTCAATTTCTTTAGCCCATTCAGGTTTAGATTGGCTATTTTCCTCATTGAGTTCTCCTTTCTCTAAATAATTTCTAATGGCTACACAAAGGTCGTCTTCTAGCTGTTTTTCACAAATTAACTTAATATTATTTGGTACCGGCTGAATACTAGCTACTTTCAATCGTGATAAACAATCAGCATTTTGATGAATACGTCAAGCCTATACTTTAATTCATAATTTGTAGCAGCTAATAGTATAGCCCATCTACCTAACCTACCGTTATTATCTTTCTGATTTTTCAGCCATTGCAAAGGACGATGGTCACTAATAATTTCAAAGGGTTTATCCAAGAGATAATGTCGGAAATGTTTAATTGCATCAATTACGGCTAATGCTTCTTTTTCAGTTGTACTGTATTTCATTTCGGCCTTGGTCAATTGTCTACTAGAGTAGGCTATTGGATGTTCTTGCTCATGCTGCATTTGAGACAGCACGGCTCCTATTCCATAATCGCATGCGTCAGTAAAAAGCAAAAATTTTTCGTTAAAATTTGGATAAGCGAGGACTGGGGGAGTTACCAGAGAAGTGCGCAATTTCTCAAAGGCAACCTGTTCCTCCGTTCCCCAGGCAAAAGGTTTTCTACTTAGATCTTTATGCGTTAATCGAGTTAACGGCTTAGCTATTGAACCGAAATTTTTAATAAATCTTCTATAATATCCAGCAAGCCCAAGAAATGATCTCACTTCGTCAACAGAAGTTGGCGTTTTGTAATTCTCTATCTTATCAATTTTAGGAGGATCGGGTTTAATACCGTCCGTTGAAATGACATGACCTAAATAATTTACTGAACGTTTAATAAACTGACATTTGTTAAGTTTTAATTTTAAATTTGCTTCTTTTAATAGGGTAAAAATTTCTCTGATATCTCGTAAGTGATTTTCAAAAGTGTCTGAAAAAATTATGACATCATCCAAATATACTAATGCTTTACTTCCTAAGACGTCTCTTAGTACATAATTCATTAATCGTTGAAAAGTGGCTGGTGCATTACACAAACCGAATGCCATTCTTTTAAATTCGTAAAGATTATTTTCTACAACAAAAGTGGTTTTTTCAATATCTGGATCATGAACTTGAATTTGCCAATAGCCGGAAGCTAAATCGAGAGTTGTGAAGAATTTTTTTTCATATAATTTATCTAACGTTTCGTCAATTCTTGGCATGGGAAAAGAATCTTTCTTTGTAATACCATTTAATTTCCTATAATCGACGCAAAATCTTATTTCTCCATTCTTTTTCTCTACTAATACCACGGGTGAAGCCCATGGGGACTGCGAATATCGAATTACATTTGCTTGAAGCATTTCTTGCACTTTGTCTTCTAATAATTTCCTTTGGTTATTTGTTACTCTATATGGGCGTTGTCGAATGGGGCCTCGTCCTTGGGTATCAATTGTGTGTTTAATAAGGTTAGTATTCCCTAGTTCGGAATCTTTTGAAGCAAACAAGTCGTGGAAGTCATTTAGTAATTTAGAGAGCGGTGCTTGAAATTCAGTGTTGACTTCTGAAATTACAATAGGCTCAGTTATTTCGTTAGGCTTAGCTTCTCGTTGATCTAAAGCTATTTTTCCGATGACATGATGAATAATTTCAATTACGCCTAATTTGGTGTTTCTTGGGATTTTGACTTGATTTAACGAATGGTTTTCAACTACAATATTATACGTTCCATCTCCCGATACTTTTCCGATAAATTCTTCAATATAAACTCCTGCCGGCAAATTTTCTACTGGTGTAAATATAAATGCGGTGTTAGGGGAAACATACGGAAATGAACCCTTTAGCTGGCCTACAATTACGAGCGACGTCTGACGAGATAGCGTCGTCTTTTTGACCGTCGTAACTGCCATTTCCGGTACCCTAAAAACAGAAGATGAGCCTTGCCCATCTCTAGCTAGATAAATGCTCTTAGATTCTCCATCAAGCTTAAATGCGTGTTTCTGAATTGCGTCCCATCCAAGGATACAATCTTCAGAAATACCATTTGTAATAATAAATTCTTGTTGTAAAATTGACTCTCCGTATCCAACGGGCAAAGTCACTTTTCCCAACGTATGCAACTTTTTCTCCCCTACATCATATAAATCGAAATCAAGCTGACTGCAGATCACCTGACCTCTAGGGGGCAACTTTTTAAATAATCTCTCGTGAATAATACTTTTAGACGCGCCTGTATCAAATAATGCTTGTAACGGGACCTGGAAAATTTTTAATGGAATTCTTGGAGTTGATTCATTCGTAATGGTTGTTAATTTCGCGACTTGCCGGGATTTAAAATGAGGCTCTTCATCAACTGACCCGAAGCTACAGTTGATTCCTACTGGTTTCCCTGGTTTTGCGGGGAGCCTGGTATGTTAGGCCTATTGGTGCTTCTGAACTTAGGGCAATTATTAGATTTATGGCCGATGTCCCGGCAAGAATAGCATATAGGAGGCTGAGCTTGTTCTAGTTGTTGACGTTGATAACTACGACAATTAGATTGAATGTGACCACGATAGCCACAAAAATTGCAAATTATCGACGGCTGTGTAGGCCTATTGTTGGTGTCGTTAGATGATCTCGGAAACGATGGTGTAGCGTTTGTAGGCCTATTCTGTGTGTTTGAGAATTGTCGATTCCCACTATTGTTAGGAAAGCGCGGTGGAGGTGGTCTACCATTACAATACTGGTTAACAGTAGGCGTTTGAAAAGAAACTTGCTTCCTGTATGCTGCGTTTGCCGGATAAGAGACGTCGTTTTTATTTAGTTGAAGTTTTTTCACGGTTTGCATAAGCTCATTAAGTACATCTTTAATTTCTTCGCTTTCTGTTTTCTTTTTTTCGACAGGTTTATCCCCGTGGCGAATATTGGCAACTGCCTTATTCACAGCTTCCTTTTGGTCTATCATCATCTGCTTAATTTCTTTTAACTCTGCACTGCTGGTGTCTTGTGACCCGTCTATGGATCGAATAAACTCCTGTTTTTCGCGATCGGTTTCCAACGCTTCTAGTCTGAGGGCGTACACCCGTGTTGCTGCAACCAGTTCGTTAAAATCTTTAAATTCCTTATATTTGACTTTTGTCTGCAATTTGGAGTCTAATCCCTCAATAAATTTTTGCATGAGAATAACTGCAAACGATTTTTCGGAATGACCTACGGGATACGCGCGTTTAAAAATTTCCTGTATACGTAGCGCGTAATCGACAACTTTTTCACCTGGCTTACGTTTGGCTTTGTTAAACTTTTGAAAATATAAATCAACATTTTCATCGCCATGAAAATGGTCAAGCAATGCTTCTTTAATTGACTCATAATCATGCGGATGTTCTTTTAAAATTGCCTGAATGACGGAAAAAGCTCTGTCCGTTAATTTAGCACGTAACATCTGAATCGTTTTTTCTTCTGACCATCCCGACCCATCTACTATACTTTCAAATGATTCTAACCAAGAGTCAAAACGAGTAATAGGGCTTCCGGTGAAAGGAGGAAGTAATTGTAACCGGGAGAAAGTATGCTGGTTATTTTGAAAATCGTCCAAATCTCTGACTGTTGCTGCTCTGGTGGGGGAAGTACACTAGGCCATGTTGTTGTTTTGAACTGGCAATCGAAATCCTAAATTTCCCTGTTGCGAAGTCTGAGACTGTGCTGGAACGCTGTTCGTAGGCGATCGAGATTCGCTGTAACGTCTGCGACGCTCCTGGGTGGTGTACTCAGTATGCGTGGGCGTTGGGTCGAACATCGACGACGGGCGAAGCGAATAGGGCGGTGGACGGTGTGTCGCACTGGTATCGGTGGTTGAGGGGTTCTCTCCTCTTGATGGTGTGCTGGTTGTTGGGCCGCGGGTTGTTGAGTTACGTCCTCCGCCGTATGGGACGGTAGGAACCGTTGCAATCGGACCTTGACTTGGGAGAGTGTTTGTTTGATCTCCTCTGCCAGCTGCACGTTGTTCGGGTTGACCGCTCCCGGGAAGTTGTCCAATTTCCTCAGCAACGAGTTGATTTCCGGAACTAGCGGTTCCAGCGGAGTCAGCAGGCGTAGCTCCCGCAGGTAGAAGATTAAGTTGCGGACGTCTATCAGAAACGACTGTTGATGGGTCAGTAGCTGCACCTCCAAGTGGGAGGATAACTTTCTTACTTCGTACGTTAGATGTAGGTAGCGTATTTCTCGGTGTCTGATTGAAGTTCCAAAATTCTGAAAAGAGGCTAGGACTGTCTCGTGTTTCTGTGGTGTCACGCCTTGCAGTTCCGTGATGCAGTGAATTTGACTCAGCAGAAATATCAGGAATTGTCTCGCATGTGATATGAAGATCGATGTCAGCACGGACGCTTGGGCTTCCGATTGGGTTGTTTTCTTCACCTGTGCGTGTAGTTTCACCTGTAGGATCGACGTCAGATGTCTCAGCAGAATCGTTGGTTCTGTCCACACCGTCGTTGGATTCGTTTCGGGTAAATAGTGGTTCGATAGACGGATGTCTTGAATCAACCAAATTAGCTGTACCCAGGTCTTCGGATCGGTCGACTGAAAGTCCGCTTCTCTCTCCTTCAGGCTCTTGATCGCAAGGATAAGGTACGGAAGCTGGCTCGTTTTGGGCTGGAATATCTTCTGTTGATTGTTCTTGATTTTGTTGAATAGATGTCGTAGGCTCAGGTTCAGTTGATTTTCCATTCGGGGAGTTCCTCGTGAAAAACCCTAACACAGTTTTTGCTACTGAACTTGACTTAGGCGAAACTTTTGGAGGAGACTTAGCTGGAGACATACGCGCAGCAATTCTAGCAAAAATAGAGGGAGAACGCTTCCCTGAAACGGTACCAGAGGCCAAACTACCTCTGGGTTTCCGTCTGGAAACAAGATCAAGACGAGCTACGGCTTCGTACGCACCGTTAGACCTAAGCTTACTTAACTGAGAACTAACTCTAGATGGTTGTGTACTTACAACGGAAAAAGCGGGTTCACTAGCTGGTTCAGCAATTGGTTTGGGAGTGGTACAAGATGGACATGTACCAGGTGCAATTTGGGGTTCAGCATGCAACTTATCGAAATTAAGTGATCTAGCTACAGTTGGCTCACTCGGCCGGGGAACGTTAATTTGGGGCACACTGGGTTGTATGGGAGTTCGTGGAATTCTCGACCCGCCAGTAATAACATCATCATTCATTGTGGTTGAGTTCAAAAAGCGCTGCCACCATTATGTAAAGCATCCTCCCTCTCGGATGGATGACTTTACGGATTAAGACAAATATATTACCACGGAACTCGGAGACGTTTACCCACAATGATGACAGTGTATTATTAGACTAGGCCATAAGAATTACACGGGAAAGGACATACAATATGACAAGAAAGGGAATAACGAGCCAAACCATAACGACCAACAGAATAAGGGCAATTTGGAAGCTTACCGATGTAGCGCGAGCGTTACGGGAGCGCACGTTGGTAAAACGATACGAAGTGGCTCGGGGTAGCGAGAGCGGGTCACGGTGGAAAACAGACACGAGATGGAGACGATTGGAAATACAATTCAGATAGGCACTTACGGAAACAGGTAGTCGGAGAAACACTTGTAAGAGAAAACACGAAGGCAAGTTAGGTGTCGAACTAGTGTTGTTGAAGGCAACTGAACATTTAGCGAGCTGCTAGCTGTCTGATCTTTCTTAGATTTTGAGTTCACCATGAAACCTCGCATCTCGTCAAAGTGGCGTGATGCTGTTGACGTGTCGCTATGTCGCGCGTGCAGCCAATCAGAAGGTGTTTGTTTAATGGCTTGATTGGCGTCGCACGTGCGACCAATCAAACGGATGTTTATTTAATGGCGTGATATGCATCGCACGTGTAACCAATCACGGAAGTTTGTTTAGTGGCGTGATAATGCGTCGCACGTGTGAGTCAGACAGCAGGTGTTCAATTGGGTCAACGCTAAGATGTCTATGACAAATGGTTACTATGCGGATTACGATATTCGAATAATATGCAAAAGAAGAGTAAATGCAAGAGAGTAAAATGTAGACATAATTATATACCAAGGGAGAGTAAACATAATATTATAAGAATGCGGGTGTCATAAGATGTATTTGTAGGCCTTCGTTACACTTCTATATGTATACTGCATCAAATATACTTGTATTCAATGTGAATACACTGTTATACCATGAGTTTTTACTTCTATATGTAAACAGCATCAAATGTACTTGTATTCAATGTGAATACACTGTTATACCATGAGTTTTTACTTCTATATGTAAACAGCATCAAATATACTTGTATTCAATGTGAATACACTGTTATACCATGAGTTTTTACTTCTATATGTAAACTGCATTGAATATACTTGTATTCAATGTGAATACACTGTTATGCCATGAGTTTTTCCTTCTATATGTATACTGCATCAACTATACTTGTATTCAATGTGAATACACTGTTATACCATGAGTTTTTACTTCTATATGTAAACAGCATCAAATATACTTGTATTCAATGTCAATACACTATTATACCATGAGTTTTTACTTCTCGATGTAAACTGCATGGAATATACTTGTATTCAATGTGAAGACACTGTTATACCATGAGTTTTTACTTCTATATGTAAACAGCATCAAATATACTTGTATTCAATGTGAATACACTGTTTTACCATGAGTTTTTACTTCTATATGTAAACAGCATCAAATATACTTGTATTCAATGTGAATACACTGTTATACTATGAGTTTTTACTTCTATATGTAAACTGCATGGAATATACTTGTATTCAATGTGAATACACTGTTATGCCTTGAGTTTTTACTTCTATATGTATACTGCATCAAATATACTTGTATTCAATGTGAATACACTGTTATACCATGAGTTTTTACTTCTATATGTATACTGCATCAAATATACTTGTATTCAATGTGAATACACTGTTATACCATGAGTTTTTACTTCTATATGTAAACAGCATCAAATATACTTGTATTCAATGTGAATACACTGTTATACCATGAGTTTTTACTTCTATATGTAAACTGCATGGAATATCCTTGTATTCAATGTGAATACACTGTTATACCATAAGTGTTTACTTCTATATGTATACTGCATCAAATATACTTGTATTCAATGTGAATACACTGTTATACCATGAGTTTTTACTTCTATATGTAAACTGCATGGAATATACTTGTATTCAATGTGAATACACTGTTATACCATGAGTTTTTACTTCTATATGTATACGGCATCAAATATACCTTTATTCAATGTGAATACACTGTTATACCATGAGTTTTTACTTCTTTTTGTAAACTGCATGGAATATACTTGTATTCAATGTGAATACACTGTAATACCATGAGTTTTTACTTCTATATGTAAACAGCATCAAATGTACTTGTATTCAATGTGAATACACTGTTATACCATGAGTTTTTACTTCTTTATGTATACTGCATCAAATATACTTGTATTCAATGTGAATACACTGTTATAACATGAGTTTTTACTTCTATATGTAAACAGCATCAAATGTACTTGTATTCAATGTGAATACACTGTTATACCATGAGTTTTTACTTCTATATGTATACTGCATCAAATATACTGGTATTCAATGTGAATACACTGTTATACCATGAGTTTTTACTTCTATATGTAAACAGCATCAAATGTACTTGTATTCAATGTGAATACACTGTTATACCATGAGTTTTTACTTCTATATGTAAACAGCATCAAATATACTTGTATTCAATGTAAATACACTGTTATAACATGAGTTTTTACTTCTATATGTAAACAGCATCAAATATACTTGTATTCAATGTGAATACACTGTTATGCCATGAGTTTTTCCTTCTATATGTATACTGCATCAACTATACTTGTATTCAATGTGAATACACTGTTATACTATGAGTTTTTACTTCTATATGTAAACTGCATGGAATATACTTGTATTCAATGTGAATACACTTTTATGCCATGAGTTTTTACTTCTATATGTATACTGCATCAAATATACTTGTACTCAATGTGAATACACTGTTATACCATGAGTTTTTACTTCTATATGTATACTGCATCAAATATACTTGTATTCAATGTGAATACACTGTTATACCATGAGTTTTTACTTCTATATGTAAACAGCATCAAATATACTTGTATTCAATGTGAATACACTGTTATACCATGAGTTTTTACTTCTATATGTAAACTGCATTGAATATACTTGTATTCAATGTGAATACACTGTTATGCCATGAGTTTTTCCTTCTATATGTATACTGCATCAACTATACTTGTATTCAATGTGAATACACTGTTATACTATGAGTTTTTACTTCTATATGTAAACTGCATGGAATATACTTGTATTCAATGTGAATACACTTTTATGCCATGAGTTTTTACTTCTATATGTATACTGCATCAAATATACTTGTACTCAATGTGAATACACTGTTATACCATGAGTTTTTACTTCTATATGTAAACAGCATCAAATGTACTTGTATTCAATGTGAATACACTGTTATACCATGAGTTTTTACTTCTATATGTAAACAGCATCAAATATACTTGTATTCAATGTAAATACACTGTTATAACATGAGTTTTTACTTCTATATGTAAACAGCATCAAATATACTTGTATTCAATGTGAATACACTGTTATGCCATGAGTTTTTCCTTCTATATGTATACTGCATCAACTATACTTGTATTCAATGTGAATACACTGTTATACTATGAGTTTTTACTTCTATATGTAAACTGCATGGAATATACTTGTATTCAATGTGAATACACTTTTATGCCATGAGTTTTTACTTCTATATATATACTGCATCAAATATACTTGTACTCAATGTGAATACACTGTTATACCATGAGTTTTTACTTCTATATGTATACTGCATCAAATATACTTGTATTCAATGTGAATACACTGTTATACCATGAGTTTTTACTTCTATATGTAAACAGCATCAAATATACTTGTATTCAATGTGAATACACTGTTATACCATGAGTTTTTACTTCTATATGTAAACTGCATTGAATATACTTGTATTCAATGTGAATACACTGTTATGCCATGAGTTTTTCCTTCTATATGTATACTGCATCAACTATACTTGTATTCAATGTGAATACACTGTTATACTATGAGTTTTTACTTCTATATGTAAACTGCATGGAATATACTTGTATTCAATGTGAATACACTTTTATGCCATGAGTTTTTACTTCTATATGTATACTGCATCAAATATACTTGTACTCAATGTGAATACACTGTTATACCATGAGTTTTTACTTCTATATGTATACTGCATCAAATATACTTGTATTCAATGTGAATACACTGTTATACCATGAGTTTTTACTTCTATATGTAAACAGCATCAAATATACTTGTATTCAATGTGAATACACTGTTATACCATGAGTTTTTACTTCTCTATGTAAACTGCATGGAATATACTTGTATTCAATGTGAAGACACTGTTATACCATGAGTTTTTACTTCTATATGTAAACAGCATCAAATATACTTGTATTCAAAGTGAATATACTGTTATACCATGAGTTTTTACTTCTATATGTAAACAGCATCAAATATAATTGTATTCAATGTGAATACACTGTTATACTATGAGTTTTTACTTCTATATGTAAACTGCATGGAATATACTTGTATTCAATGTGAATACACTGTTATGCCATGAGTTTTTCCTTCTATATGTATACTGCATCAACTATACTTGTATTCAATGTGAATACACTGTTATACCATGAGTTTTTACTTCTATATGTAAACAGCATCAAATGTACTTGTATTCAATGTGAATACACTGTTATACCATGAGTTTTTACTTCTATATGTAAACTGCATGGAATATACTTGTATTCAATGTGAATACACTGTTATGCCATGAGTTTTTACTTCTATATGTATACTGCATCAAATATACTTGTGTTCAATGTGAATACACTGTTATACCATGAGTTTTTACTTCTATATGTAAACTGCATGGAATATACTTGTATTCAATGTGAATACACTGTTATACCATGAGTTTTTACTTCTATATGTAAACTGCATGGAATATACTTGTATTCAATGTGAATACACTGTTATGCCATGAGTTTTTTCTTCTTTATGTATACTGCATCAAATATACTTGTATTCAATGTGAATACGCTGTTATACCATGAGTTTTTACTTCTATATGTAAACTGCATGGAATATACTTGTATTCAATGTGAATACACTTTTATGCCATGAGTTTTTACTTCTATATGTATACTGCATCAAATATACTTGTATTCAATGTGAATACACTGTTATACCATGAGTTTTTACTTCTATATGTAAACTGCATGGAATATACTTGTATTCAATGTGAATACACTGTTATGCCATGAGTTTTTACTTCTATATGTATACTGCATCAAATATACTTGTATTCAATGTGAATACACTGTTATACCATGAGTTTTTACTTCTATATGTAAACTGCATGGAATATACTTGTATTCAATGTGAATACACTGTTATACCATGAGTTTTTACTTCTATATGTAAACTGCATGGAATATACTTGTATTCAATGTGAATACACTGTTATGCCATGAGTTTTTTCTTCTTTATGTATACTGCATCAAATATACTTGTATTCAATGTGAATACGCTGTTATACCATGAGTTTTTACTTCTATATATAAACAGCATCAAATGTACTTGTATTCAATGTGAATACACTGTTATACCATGAGTTTTTACTTCTATATGTAAACTGCATGGAATATACTTGTATTCAATGTGAATACACTGTTATGCCATGAGTATTTACTTCTATATGTATACTGCATCAAATATACTTGTATTCAATGTGAATACACTGTTATACCATGAGTTTTTACTTCTATATGTAAACTGCATGGAATATACTTGTATTCAATGTTAATACACTGTTATACCATGAGTTTTTACTTCTATATGTAAACTGCATGGAATATACTTGTATTCAATGTGAATACACTGTTATACCATGAGTTTTTACTTCTATATGTAAACTGCATGGAATATACTTGTATTCAATGTGAATATACTGTTATACCATGAGTTTTTACTTATATATGTATACTGCATCAAATATACTTGTATTCAATGTGAATACACTGTTATACCATGAGTTTTTACTTATATATGTAAAAAGCATCAAATATACTTGTATTCAATGTGAATACACTGTTATACCATGAGTTTTTACTTCTCTATGTAAACTGCATGGAATATACTTGTATTCAATGTAAATACACTGTTATACTTTGAGTTTTTACTTCTATATGTATACTGCATCAAATATACTTGTATTCAATGTGAATACACTGTTATACCATGAGTTTTTACTTCTATATGTATACTGCATCAAATATACTTGTATTTAATGTGAATACACTGTTATACCATGAGTTTTTACTTCTATATGTATACTGCATAAATATACTTGTATTCAATGTGAATACATTGTTATACCATGAGTTTTTACTTCTATATGTATACTGCATCAAATATACTTGTATGCAATGTGAATACACTTTTATACCATGAGTTTTTACTTCTATATGTAAACAGCATCAAATATACTTGTATTCAATGTGAATACACTGTTATACCATGAGTTTTTCCTTCTATATGTAAACCGCATTGAATATACTTGTATTCAATGTGAATACACTGTTATACCATGAGTTTTTACTTCTATATGTAAACAACATCCAACATACTTGTATTCAATGTGAATACACTGTTATACCATGAGTTTTTACTTCTATATGTAAACAGCATCAAATATACTTGTATTCAATGTGAATACACTGTTATACCATGAGTTTTTACTTCTATATGTAAACTGCATGGAATATACTTGTATTCAATGTGAATACACTGTTAAACCATGAGTTTTTACTTCTGTATGTATACTGCATCAAATATACTTGTATTCAAGGTGAATACACTGTTATACCATGAGTTTTGACTTCTATATGTAAACAGCATCAAATATACTTGTATTCAATATGAATTCACTGTTACACCATGAGTTTTTACTTCTATATGTATACGGTATCAAATATACCTTTGTTCAATGTGAATACACTGTTATACCATGAGTTTTTACTTCTTTATGTAAACTGCATGGAATATAATTGTATTCAATGTGAATACACTGCTATACCATGAGTTTTTACTTCTATATGTATACTGCATCAAATATACTTGTATTCAATGTGAATACACTGTTATACCATGAGTTTTTACTTCTATATGTTAACAGGATCAAATATACTTGTATTCAATGTGAATACACTGTTATACCATGAGTTTCTACTTCTATATGTAAACTGCATGGAATATACTTGTGTTCAATGTGAATACACTGTTATACCATGAGTTTTTACTTCTATATGTAAACAGCATCAAATATACTTGTATTCAATGTGAATACACTATTATACCATGAGTTTTTACTTCTATATGTAAACAGCATCAAATATACTTGTATTCAATGTGAATACACTGTTATACCATGAGTTTTTGCTTCCATATGTATACTGCATCAAATATACAGTACCCACACAAAGTTTGGAAACACGGCGAGTTTTTCCGCGCTTTTAACACGGCGGCTTACGGGCCGAAGTGTCTGCCTTTTTTACGCGATAACTCACGTTTGAGTTATCGCAAAGCAAATCCAAAAAAATCCTCTTGTTGAGGAAAGAATTTCCTTTCACCATGAATTTTTTGAAATGTTTGTGAATAGAAGTTTAGCCCCAAAGTCATAGGTATAAAGTTTGGAAACATCGGCGCGCTCGCCATATGTTTCCATGCTAAAGTGTATGTTACTGAAAAAATTATTAAAAATTCCAATTTATGAATTTTTACTTGAAACTTTTACAAACGGTAGACGACATAGTCGTCTACATTTTGACAAAGTTTCAATTTTTTTTGATGAAAGGCTAATTTTGCTGATTTTTAAAATAAACAATGCCGATCAATCTTTCGTGGCGAGGGGACGAAATCCTAGCCCGGGGGAAGAATGGAAGGGAAAAGCAAGAGGGGAAGAAAGGGGGAACAGAATTTCCGACGTACGTTTTATTTAAAAAATCGGCAAAGATCAGCGTTTCATAAAAAAAAATTGAAACTTTGTCAAAATTGAGACGACTATGTCGTCTACCGTTTGTAAAGTTTCAAGTAAAAATTCATAAATTGGAATTTTTAATAATTTTTTCAGTAACATACATTTTAGCATGGAAACATATGGCGAGCGCCGCCGATGTTTCCAAACTCTATACCTATGACTTTGGGGCTAAACTTCTATTCACAAACATTTCAAAAAATTCATGGTGAAAAAATTCTTTCTCAACAAGAGGATTTTTTTGGATTTGCTTTGCGATAACTCAAACGTGAGTTATCGCGTAAAAAAGGCAGACACTTCGGCCCGTAAGCCGCCGTGTTAAAAGCGCGGAAACACTCGTCGTGTTTCCAAACTTTGTGTGGGTACTGTACTTGTATTCAATGTGAATACACTGTTATACCATGAGTTTCTACTTCTATATGTAAACAGCATCAAATATCTTGTATTCAATGTGAATACACTGTTATACCATGAGTTTTTACTTCTATATGTAAATTGCATGGAATATACTTGCATTCAATGTGAATACACTGTTATACCATGAGTTTTTACTTCTATATGTATACTGCATCAAATATACTTGTATTCAATGTGAATACACTGTTATACCATGAGTTTTTACTTCTATATGTAAACAGCATAAAATATACTTGTATTCAATGTGAATACACTGTTATACCATGAGTTTCTACTTCTATATGTAAACTGCATGGAATATACTTGTATTATATGTGAATACACTGTTATACTATGAGTTTTTACTTCTATATGTAAACAGCATCAAATATACTTGTATTCAATGTGAATACACTGTTATGCCATGAGTTTTTACTTCTATATGTAAACAGCATCAAATATACTTGTATTTAATGTGAATACACTGTTATACTATGAATTTTTACTTTTATATGTAAACTGCATGGAATATACCTTTATTCAATGTGAATACACTGTTATACCATGAGTTTTTACTTCTATATGTAAACTGCATGGAATATACTTGTATTCAATGTGAATACACTGTTATACCATGAGTTTTTACTTCTTTATGTATACTGCATCAAATATACTTGTATTTAATGTGAATACACTGTTATACCGTGAGTTTTTACTTCTATATGAATACTGCATGAAATATACTTGTATTCAATGTGAATAACATGTTATACCATGAGTTTTTACTTCTATATGTATACAGCATCAAATATACTTGTATTCAATGTGAATACACTGTTATACCATAAGTTTTTACTTCTATATGTAAACACCATCAAATATACTTGTATTCAATTTGAATACACTGTTATACCATAAGTTTTTACTTGTATATGTAAACAGCATCAAATATACTTGTATTCAATGTGAATACACTGTTATACCGTGAGTTTTTGCTTCCATATGTATACTTCATCAAATATACTTGTATTCAATGTGAATACACTGTTATACCAGGAGTTTTTACTTCTATATGTAAACAGCATCAAATATACTTGTATTCAATGTGAATACACTGTTATACCATGAGTTTCTACTTCTATATGTAAACTGCATGGAATATACTTGTATTCAATGTGAATACACTGTTATACCATAAGTTTTTACTTCTATATGTAAACAGCATCAAATATACTAGTATTCAATGTGAATACACTGTTATGCCACGAGTTTCTACTTCTATATGTAAACTGCATGGAATATACTTGTATTCAATGTGAATACACTGTTATACCATGAGTTTTTACTTCTATATGTAAACTGCATGGAATACACTTGTATTCAATGTGAATACACTGTTATACCATGAGTTTCTACTTGTATATGTAAACAGCATCAAATATACTTGTATTCAATATGAATACAGTGTTATACCATGATTTTTTTCTTCCATATGTATACTGAATCAAATATACTTGTATTCAATGTGAATACACTGTTATACCATGAGTTTTTACTTCTATATGTAAACAGCATCAAATATACTTGTATTCAATGTGAATACACTGTTATACCATGAGTTTCTACTTCTATATGTAAACTGCATGGAATATACTTGTATTCAATGTGAATACACTGTTATACCATGAGTTTTTACTTCTATATGTAAACAGCATCAAATATACTTGTATTTAATGTGAATACACTGTTATGCCATGAGTTTTTACTTCTATATGTAAACAGCATCAAATATACTTGTATTCAATGTGAATACACTGTTATACCATGATTTTTTACTTCTATATTTAAACTGCATGGAATATACTTGTATTCAATGTGAATACACTGTTATACCATGAGTTTTTACTTCTTTATGTATACTGCATCAAATATACTTGTATTCAGTGTGAATACACTGTTATACCATGATTTTTTACTTCTTTATGTATACTGCATCAAATATACTTGTATTCAATGTGAATAAACTGTTATACCATGAGTTTTTACTTCTAAATGTAAACAGCATCAAATATACTTGTATTCAATGTGAATACACTGTTACACCATGAATTTTTACTTCGATGCGGTGCTACTATTGAGTCCATTACTCACTTTCTTTTCTACTGCCCAAACTACTCTAGTCTCAGAGAGGAGCTGTATGAGAAGCTCCTTGCTGTCAACCTTCCCTGGCCCCCTCCTCTCCATATCTTTCCAAAATCAAATCTGTCCTGGAATGCACTGGTCAAATATGTGCTTAGCACTAAGCGTTTCTCTCTTAAATAGTTGAAGACGAGCGCTTCTCGTGTCTCTATATTATTTCGTCTAACACTGATTTTAGGCCTCTTGAAGCATATCTTATTTGCTCTGTTCCGGTGGCTAGGAATGGGGTCCGGGAGCGCGCGTTCCCGTTGGCCACCTATCCAGCCACCGGAGACTATGGTCTCACTGCCTGCGTGAGGGCTCTCTTGGACAGACTAGCGCTTTCCTCGGAGACGCCCCCTGCTCGCTTCTCGTGAACCAGTAGCTCAATTTTATGAAATCAGCCACTAGAGTACAGTGTGTCATTGTTGATGGTCTGGTATTTTAATTTAGCCCCTCTCCTATTCTCTCTAATAATATCAGCTCGTCAGGCCGGGGCTCTGGGAACTGCTGTCGGGAACCCATAGGGGAATGTAGCTATGCCGGCGACCACCGGCTGGTGGTCTAGAAGGTCTAACCAAGCCGGACAGGTACTCAAATCCCCTTTGGTCTTGCCCCGGCACGCCCGCACCAGAGCCGCCGCGCAGGCCCAGTTTCCCAAATTTATGTACAACTCTCTAGTCCTATGAAACGTTCCCTTTTGTAAAACATGTAACTTTGATGCTAATCGGGTGAAATACACGGGGCAATACTCGATCTTCGAGTCCACGCCCATATAATAATAAAAAAAAAATATGTAAACAGCATCAAATATACTTGTATTCAATGTGAATACACTGTTATACCATGAGTTTTTACTTCTATATGTAAACTGCATGGAATATACTTGTATTCAATGTGAATACACTGTTATACCATGAGTTTTTACTTCTATATGTAAACTGTATGAAATATACTTGTATTCAATGTGAATACACTGTTATACCATGAGTTTTTACTTCTTTATGTATACTGCATCAATTATACTTGTATTCAATGTGAATACACTGTTATACCACGAGTTTTTACTTCTATATGTAAACAGCATCAAATATACTTTTATTCAATGTAAATACACTGTTATACCATGAGTTTTTACTTCTATATGTAAACAGCATCAAATATACTTGTATTCAATGTGAATACACTGTTATACCATGAGTTTTTACTTCTATATGTAAACTGCATGGAATATACTTGTATTCAATGTGAATACACTGTTATACCATGAGTTTTTTCTTCTATATGTATACTGCATCAAATATACTTGTAGAATTGTTCGAGCGAGCGAAGCTCGTGAAGAACAATTTAGATTGTTTGGAAAAAGGACGTCAGCAGTGACTTGGACGGAAACAGGAGAACCGGAATGTCCGTCGCCAGTTCCATTAGGGATGGGAACCAGAATTGGCTGGGCCAGTACGGAGCCACGAGGACTATTTCTGCTTGCTCTTGTCGGATCTTGGTGAGACAAAATGGGATCAGGTTGAATGGGGGGAAGCAGAACCCCAACAGGCCCTTCCAGTTGAACGAGAAGGCGTCCGTCTTCCAGGCCCCCGGCTGGGGGAAGCGGCTGACAAAGGCTGGCAATTGCGCGTTCCAGGAGCTGGTGAAAAGGTCCAGCTCCGTTTTCCAAATCAACTGAATGCTCCTGAAGGTCTGGGGAGCTAATTTTCAATCGCCCGTCGAGAGTGGCCGCCTCGACTCTGCGTCGGCCATAACATTCGTTACTCCCGGAATAAAAATGGCGCTTAGTGACAAGCGTCTTTGCTCGCACCAATCAGAGATGCGCAGGGCGATCTCGCATAGTTTTTTGGACTTGTACCCCCCCAGACGATTAACATAGCTGACTGCGGTGGTGTTGTCCAATCTTAGTTCTACCGCAGAGTCCTTCAAAGTCTCTGTGAAGCACTGAAGGGCTTTCAGGGCTGCAAGCAGCTCCAGATAGTTGATGTGAGCCACACTTTCACTCAAAGTCCATGGGCCACCTGTTCTAACATCCATGCAAACTGCTCCCCAACCAGAGAGCGACGCGTCCGATGATATTGACACGTCAGGGACTGGAAAAGTCAGCGAACGGCCGGCTGAAAAATTGGCCTCTGACATCCACCAGTAGAGGTCAGCTCGGGCCTCTTTAGAGAGTTGGAAAACATCTTCCAGCTGACAACCAGGAGCGTCTTGGTGAGAATTTAAAAGAAGTTGGAGACCTCGGTAATGCGCCTGGGCGAAATCAACTGCCGCGGCCGCCCAATTCAAATTACCAATGATCTTCTCGAGCTCCTTCCGAGAAAGAGAGGACGTTTTCAGCTTGGCCTTGCAAAGTCTATAGATGTCTAGCCTCTTTCTTTCTGGTAAGAGAAATTTCATGGATAATGTGTCGATAAAAAGGCCAATATACTCCAGGGCTTGGACAGGATCCTCCACCGATTTTTCGACGCTGATCACGAACCCCAACGATTCAAGCAACGAACGAACTTGATTGACTGCCAGTCTAGTTGCTAACTGGGAGCTGGCCACGACCAAAATGTCGTCTAGATAAATAACTAGGCGAAGGCCCAACTTGCGTAGGTGGGCTATTACAACCCTCAACAATTTGGTAAAGGCCCAAGGAGGAGAGCTCAGTCCAAAAGGAAGAGACACAAATTCAAAAATATCACTCCCCCATTTGAAACGGAGAAACTTACGATGATGGGCAAAAATGGGAACTGTAAGGTAGGCGTCTTTCAAATCCAGTTTTGCGAGCCAATCCCCCTCCCGAATAGTGTGTCTGGCAGTTGAAATTCCCTCCATCTTAAACTTATGAGCGGCCAAAAAAGTGTTGAGGCCTTTTAGATGAATGATCGGGCGGTAACCTCCTGATCTTTTGGGAATCAGGAAGATTCCACTAATAAAGCCATCGTCCTGGCCGGTCCTTACTACCGCTCCCTTCTCTAAAAGAGAGAGTACCTCTTTCTGGCAACACTCGTGCTGCGTCGCGTCCATAGGTGCATTCGGTTGAATGAAAGATTGAACGGGATCGGCAACAAATTCCAATCGAAACCCCTCAGACACGGTAGAAAGAACCCATGGATCGAGCGTCAAGCGAGACCACACATGGGGAAAAAGCGAGATACGGCCACCAAAGAAACCAAAAAAGGCGAGAGAGGTTTTCACATACCGATTAAAGCTGTTGTTCTGGTGGTTGCCTCCTGAAGACGCTGAACGTGGAGGATGATCGAAGTTCCGGCCAGAATGACTTGAGCTGCCTTGTCCCGACGTGCGTTGGCCGCCGCCGGCGTTCTCGAGTGCGTTGAGCGTTTTCACCTGTTCTACCAACGCCTGTGTGAATTTGGGGCCAAATAGATGATCTCCGCCGGTAGGAAGAATAGATTTGTCGTCCGGGAGCCCGACGTTCTGAGGGTATATCTGAGAGAGGATGTTCCGACGGCGTGCACTGGTAACGTCGTGGTACAGAACAGCCCATAGTTTAACAGCTGTGCGGATTGCCTTGTTGTCTGCCTTCGTCTTCTTCTTCTTTTGGACCCGGCTCGCTAGGAACATCAAAGGTTTGACGAGGTCCAAAATCTTGTATGTCTGGTTACGATAAATCTTCTCGACCGGGTCGATATTGGCTTTTGATGCCGACGAGGATTTGATTGACCTAAGACGAATATAAAAGGCTTCGTCCAGCGAGGGGTTGACTAGCAAACCTGAACACTTTTTTAGCTTAGGCCTATAAGCTTCCCGAGCCGCCTTAGCTTTCGATTCGCCTAAACCTGACACAACCCAGCCAGCTAAACACGTAGATTTAGCTTTAGAAAGTTCGAATTTCCTAACTTCTCCATCGCTCGAGGAATCAGAGTCCGAACTTGAACTTGAAGAGCTAGAGTCGGACGAAGAGCTATCGCCCGACATGTTGTTTGCTTGACGAGAGCGAAAAAAGATCTGACAAGTTCAGGTGTGAAATACGCCAACTTCGGACCGTATCCCACCTTTCCCCTCTTTTATTTGTTTGCTTTAATACACGCTAAAATACAAGGTCAGACACAGTCAGTGTCGAACAATTTTACATACAATTGTATTCAATGTAAATACACTGTTATACCATGAGTTTTTACTTCTATATGTAAAAAGCATCAAATATACTTGTATTCAATGTGAATACACTGTTATTTCATGAGTTTTTACTTCTATTTGTAAATTGCATGGAAAATACTTGTATTCAATGTGAATACACTGTTACACCATGAGTTTTTAGCTCTATATGTAAACAGCATCAAATATACTTGTATTCAATGTAAATACACTGTTATACCATGAGTTTTTACTTCTATATGTAAACTGCATGGAATATACTTGTATTCAATGTGAATACACTGCTATACCATGAGTTTTTACTTCTATATGTAAACTGCATGGAATATACTTGTATTCAATGTGAATACACTGTTATACCATGAGTTTTTACTTCTATCTGTAAACTGCATGGAATATACTTGTATTCAATGTAAATACACTGTTATACCATGAGTTTTTACTTCTATATGTAAACAGCATCAAATATACTTGTATTCAATGAGAATACACTGTTATACCATGAGTTTTTACTTCTATATGTAAACTGCATGGAATATACTTGTATTCAATGTGAATACACTGTTATACCATGAGTTTTTACTTCTATAGGTAAACTGCATAGAATATACTTGTATTCAATGTGAATACACTGTTATACCATGAGTTTTTACTTCTATATGTAAACTGCATGGAATATACTTGTATTCAATGTGAATACACTGTTATACCATGAGTTTTTACTTCTATATGTATACTGCATCAAATATACTTGTATTTAATATGAATACACTGTTATACCATGAGTTTTTACTTCTATATGTAAACAGCATCAAATATACTTGTATTCAATGTGAATACACTGTTATACCATGAGTTTTTACTTCTATATGTAAACAGCATCAAATATACTTGTATTCAATGTGAATACACTGTTATACCATGAGTTTTTACTTCTATATGTAAACTGCATGGAATATACTTGTATTCAATGTGAATACACTGTTATACCATGAGTTTTTACTTCTATATGTATACTGCATCAAATATACTTGTATTTAATGTGAATACACTGTTATACCATGAGTTTTTACTTTTATATGTAAAATGCATGGAATATACTTGTATTCAATTTGAATACACTGTTATACCATGAGTTTTTACTTCTATATGTAAACTGCATGGAATATACTTGTATTCAATGTGAATACACTGTTATACCATGAGTTTTTACTTCTATATGTAAACAGTATCAAATATACTTGTATTCAATGTGAATACACTGTTATACTATGAGTTTTTACTTCTATATGTAAACTGCATGGAATATACTTGTATTCAATGTGAATACACTGTTATACCATGAGTTTTTACTTCTATATGTAAACTGCATGGAATATACTTGTATTCAATGTGAATACACTGTTATATCATGATTTTTACCTATATGTAAACTGCATGGAATATACTTGTATTCAATGTTAATACACTGTTATACCATGAGTTTTTACTTCTATATGTATACTGCATCAAATATACTTGTATTCAATGTGAATACACTGTTACACCATGAGTTTTTAGCTCTATATGTAAACAGCATCAAATATACTTGTATTCAATGTAAATACACTGTTATACCATGTGTTTTTACTATGGTTTTACTTCTATGTAAACTGCATGGAATATACTTGTATTCAATGTGAATACACTGTTTTACCTTGAGTTTTTACTTCTATATGTAAATTGCATGGAATATACTTGTATTCAATGTGAATACACTGTTATACCATGAGTTTTTACTTCTATCTGTAAACTGCATGGAATATACTTGTATTCAATGTAAATACACTGTTATACCATGAGTTTTTACTTCTATATGTAAACAGCATCAAATATACTTGTATTCAATGAGAATACACTGTTATACCATGAATTTTTACTTCTATATGTAAACTGCATGGAATATACTTGTATTCAATGTGAATACACTGTTATACCATGAGTTTTTACTTCTATAGGTAAACTGCATAGAATATACTTGTATTCAATGTGAATACACTGTTATACCATGAGTTTTTACTTCTATATGTAAACTGCATGGAATATACTTGTATTCAATGTGAATACACTGTTATACTATGAGTTTTTACTTCTATATGTATACTGCATCAAATATACTTGTATTTAATATGAATACACTGTTATACCATGAGTTTTTACTTCTATATGTAAACAGCATCAAATATACTTGTATTCAATGTGAATACACTGTTATACCATGAGTTTTTACTTCTATATGTAAACAGCATCAAATATACTTGTATTCAATGTGAATACACTGTTATACCATGAGTTTTTACTTCTATATGTAAACTGCATGGAATATACTTGTATTCAATGTGAATACACTGTTATACCATGAGTTTTTACTTCTATATGTATACTGCATCAAATATACTTGTATTTAATGTGAATACACTGTTATACCATGAGTTTTTACTTCTATATGTAAACTGCATGGAATATACTTGTATTCAATTTGAATACACTGTTATACCATGAGTTTTTACTTCTATATGTAAACTGCATGGAATATACTTGTATTCAATGTGAATACACTGTTATACCATGAGTTTTTACTTCTATATGTAAACAGTATCAAATATACTTGTATTCAATGTGAATACACTGTTATACTATGAGTTTTTACTTCTATATGTAAACTGCATGGAATATACTTGTATTCAATGTGAATAAACTGTTATACCATGAGTTTTTACTTCTATATGTAAACTGCATGGAATATACTTGTATTCAATGTGAATACACTGTTATACCATGAGTTTTTACTTCTATATGTAAACTGCATGGAATATACTTGTATTCAATGTAAATACACTGTTATACCGTGATTTTTTACTTCTATATGTAAACTGCATGGAATATACTTGTATTCAATGTGAATACACTGTTATACCACGAGTTTTAACTTCTATATGTAAACAGCATAAAATATACTTCTATTCAATGTGAATACACTGTTATACCATGAG
This sequence comes from Daphnia magna, assembly GCF_020631705.1. NCBI lineage: Eukaryota > Metazoa > Arthropoda > Branchiopoda > Diplostraca > Daphniidae > Daphnia > Daphnia magna. Next base: position 38,902 of record NW_025533231.1, on the reverse strand, counting down.
TTTTTACTTCTATATGTAACCAGCATCAAAAATACTTGTAATCAATGTGAATACACTGTTATACCATGAGTTTTTACTTCTATATGTAAACTGCATGGAATATACTTGTATTCAATGCGAATACACTGTTATATCATGAGTTTTTACTTCTATATGTAAACAGCATCAAATATACTTGTATTCAATGTGAATACACTGTTTATCATGAGTTTTTACTTCTATATGTAAACAGCCTCAAACATACTTGTATTCAATGTGAATACACTGTTATACCATGAGTTTTTACTTCTATATGTATACTGCATAGAATATACTTGTATTCAATGTGAATACACTGTTATACCATGAGTTTTTACTTCTATATGTAAACTGCATAAAATATACTTGTATTCAATGTGAATACACTGTTATACCATGAGTTTTTACTTCTATATGTATACTGCATCAAATATACTTGCATTCAATGTGAATACACTGTTATACCATGAGTTTTTACTTCTATATGTAAACAGCATCAAATATACTTGTATTCAATGTGAATACACTGTTATACCATGAGTTTTTACTTCTATATGTAAACTGCATGGAATATACTTGTATTCAATGTGAATACACCGTTATACCATGAGTTTTTACTTCTATATGTAAACTGCATGGAATATACTTGTATTCAATGTGAATACACTGTTATACCATGAGTTTTTACTTAAATATGTAAACTGCATGGAATATACTTGTATTCAATGTGAATATACTGTTATACCATGTGTTTTTACTTCTATATGTAAACTGCATGGAATATACTTGTATTCAATGCGAATACACTGTTATATCATGAGTTTTTACTTCTATATGTAAACAGCATCAAATATACTTGTATTCAATGTGAATACACAGTTATACCATGAGTTTTTACTCCTATATGTAAACAGCCTCAAATACACTTGTATTCAATGTGAATACACTGTTATACCATGAGTTTTTACTTCTATATGTAAACAGCATCAAATATACTTGTATTCAATGTGAATACACTGTTATACCATGAGTTTTTACTTTTATATGTAAACTGCATGGAATATACTTGTATTCAATGTAAATACACTGTTATACCATGAGTTTTTACTTCTATATGTAAACTGCATGGAATATACTCGTATTCAATGTGAATACACTGTTATACCATGAGTTTTTACTTCTATATGTAAAAAGCATAAAATATACTTCTATTCAATGTGAATACACTGTTATACCATGAGTTTTTACTTCTATATGTAAACAGCATCAAATATACTTGTATTCAATGTGAATACACTGTTATACCATGAGTTTTTACTTCTATATGTAAACTGCATGAAATATACTTGTATTCTATGCGAATACACTGTTATATCATGAGTTTTTACTTCTATATGTAAACAGCATCAAATATACTTGTATTCAATGTGAATACACTGTTTATCATGAGTTTTTACTTCTATATGTAAACAGCCTCAAATATACTTGTATTCAATGTGAATACACTGTTATACCATGAGTTTTTACTTCTACATGTAAAAAGGATCAAATATACTTGTATTCAATGTGAATACACTGTTATACCATGAGTTTTTACTTTTATATGTATTCTGCATAGAATATACTTGTATTCAATGTGAATACACTGTTATACCATGAGTTTTTACTTCTATATGTAAACAGCATAAAATATACTTGTATTCAATGTGAATACACAGTTATACCATGAGTTTTTACTTCTATATGTAAACAGCCTCAAATACACTTGTATTCAATGTGAATACACTGTTATACCATGAGTTTTTACTTCTATATGTAAACAGCATCAAATATACTTGTATTCAATGTGAATACACTGTTATACCATGAGTTTTTACTTTTATATGTAAACTGCATGGAATATACTTGTATTCAATGTAAATACACTGTTATACCATGAGTTTTTACTTCTATATGTAAACTGCATGGAATATAGTTGTATTCAATGCGAATACACTGTTATATCATGAGTTTTTACTTCTATATGTAAACTGCATGGAATATACTTGTATTCAATGTGAATACACTGTTATACCATGAGTTTTTACTTCTATATGTAAACAGCATAAAATATACTTCTATTCAATGTGAATACACTGTTATACCATGAGTTTTTACTTCTATATGTAAACTGCATGGAATATGCTTGTATTCAATGCGAATACACTGTTATATCATGAGTTTTTACTTCTATATGTAAACAGCATCAAATATACTTGTATTCAATGTGAATACACTGTTATACCATGAGTTTTTAATTCTATATGTAAACAGCCTCAAATATACTTGTATTCAATGTGAATACACTGTTATACCATGAGTTTTTACTTCTACATGTAAAAAGGATCAAATATACTTGTATTCAATGTGAATACACTGTTATACCATGAGTTTTTACTTCTATATGTAAACAGCATCAAATATACTTGTATTCAATGTGAATACACTGTTATACCATGAGTTTTTACTTCTATATGTAAACTGCATGGAATATACTTGTACTCAATGTAAATACACTGTTATACCATGAGTTTTTACTTCTATATGAAAACTGCATGGAATATACTTGTATTCAATGTGAATACACTGTTATACCATGAGTTTTTACTTCTATATGTAAACAGCATAAAATATACTTCTATTCAATGTGAATACACTGTTATACCATGAGTTTTTACTTCTATATGTAAACAGCATCAAATATACTTGTATTCAATGTTAATACACTGTTATACCATGAGTTTTTACTTCTATATGTAAACAGCATCAAATTTACTTGTATTCAATGTGAATACACTGTTATACCATGAGTTTTTACTTCTATATGTATACTGCATCAAATATACTTGTATTCAATGTGAATAAACTGTTATACCATGAGTTTTTACTTCTATATGTAAACAGCATCAAATATACTTGTATTCAATGTAAATACACTGTTATACCATGAGTTTTTACTTCTATATGTAAATTGCATGGAATATACTTGTATTCAATGTGAATACACTGTTATACCATGAGTTTTTACTTCTATATGTAAATTGCATGGAATATACTTGTATTCAATGCGAATACACTGTTATACCATGAGTTTTTACTTCTATATGTAAACAGCATCAAATATACTTGTATTCAATGTGAATACATTGTTATACCATGAGTTTTTACTTCTATATGTAAAAAGCCTCAAATATACTTGTATTCAATGTGAATAAACTGTTATACCATGAGTTTTTACTTCTATATGTAAACAGCATCAAATATACTTGTATTCAATGTGAATACACTGTTATACCATGAGTTTTTACTTCTATATGTAAACTGCATGGAATATACTTGTATTCAAGGTAAATACACTGTTATACCATGAGTTTTTACTTCTATATGTAAACTGCATGGAATATACTTGTATTCAATGTGAATACACTGTTATACCATGAGTTTTTACTTCTATATGTAAACTGCATGGAATATACTTGAATTCAATGTGAATACACTGTTATACCATGAGTTTTTACTTCTATATGTAAACTGCATGGAATATACTTGTATTCAATGTGAATACACTGTTATACCATGAGTTTTTACTTCTATATGTAAACTGCATGGAATATACTTGAATTCAATGTGAATACACTGTTATACCATGAGTTTTTACTTCTATATGTAAACTGCATGGAATATACTTGTATTCAATGTGAATACACTGTTATACCATGAGTTTTTACTTCTATATGTAAACAGCATCAAATATACTTGTATTCAATGTGAATACACTGTTATACCATGAGTTTTTACTTCTATATATAAACAGCATCAAATATACTTGTATTCAATGTGAATACACTGTTATACCATGAGTTTTTACTTCTATATGTAAACAGCATCAAATATACTTGTATTCAATGTGAATACACTGTTATACCATGAGTTTTTACTTCTATATGATAAAAGGATCAAATATACTTGTATTCAATGTGAATACACTGTTATACCATGAGTTTTTACTTCTATATGTAAACTGCATGGAATATACTTGTATTCAATGTGAATACACTGTTATACCATGAGTTTTTACTTCTATATGTAAACTGCATGGAATATACTTGTATTCAATGTGAATACAGTGTTATACCATGAGTTTTTACTTCTATATGTAAACAGCATCAAATATACTTGTATTCAATGTGAATACACTGTTATACCATGAGTTTTTACTTCTATATGTAAACAGCATCAAATATACTTGTATTCAATGTGAATACACTGTTATACCATGAGTTTTTACTTCTATATGTAAACAGCATCAAATATACTTGTATTCAATGTGAATGCACTGTTATACCATGAGTTTTTACTTCTATATGTAAACAGCATCAAATAAACTTGTATTCAATATGAATACACTGTTATACCATGAGTTTTTACTTCTATATATAAACTGCATGAAATATACTTGTATTTAATGTGAATACACTGTTATACCATGAGTTTTTACTTCTATATGTAAACTGCATGGAATATACTTGTATTCAATGTGAATACACTGTTATACCATGAGTTTTTACTTCTATATGTAAACTGCATGGAATATACTTGTATTCAATGTGAATACACTGTTATACCATGAGTTTTTATTTCTATATGTAACAATATCAAATATACTTGTATTCGATGTGAATACACTGTTATACCATGAGTTTTTACTTCTATATGTAAACTGCATGGAATATACTTGTATTCAATTTGAATACACTGTTATACCATGAGTTTTTACTTCTATATGTAAACTGCATGGAATATAATTGTATTCAATGTGAATACACTGTTATACCATGAGTTTTTACTTCTATATGATAAAAGGATCAAATATACTTGTATTCAATGTGAATACACTGTTATACCATGAGTTTTTACTTCTATATGTAAACAGCATCAAATATACTTGTATTCAATGTGAATACACTGTTATACCATGAGTTTTTACTTCTATATGTAAACTGCATGGAATATACTTGTATTCAATGTGTATACACTGTTATACCATGAGTTTTTACTTCTATATGTAAACTGTATGGAATACACTTGTATTCAAAGTGAATACACTGTTATACCATGAGTTTTTACTTCTATATGTAAACTGCATGGAATATACTTGTATTCAATGTGAATACACTGTTATACCATGATTTTTTACTTCTATATATAAACTGCATGGAATATACTTGTATTCAATGTGAATACACTGTTATACCATGTGTTTTTATTTCTATATGTAAACAGTATCAAATATACTTGTATTCAATGTGAATACACTGTTATACCATGAGTTTTTACTTCTATATGTGAACTGCATGGAATATACTTGTATTCAATGTGAAAACACTGTTATACCATGAGTTTTTACTTCTATATGTAAACTGCATGGAATATACTTGTATTCAATGTAAATACACTGTTATACCATGAGTTTTTACTTCTATATGTAAACTGCATGGAATATACTTGTATTCAATGTGAATACACTGTTATACCATGAGTTTTTACTTCTATATGTAAACTGCATGGAATATACTTGTATTTAATGTGAATACACTGTTATACCATGAGTTTTTACTTCTATATGTAAACTGCATGGAATATACTTGTATTCAATGTAAATACACAGTCATACCATGAGTTTTTACTTCTATATGTAAACTGCATGGAATATACTTGTATTCAATGTGAATACACTGTTATACCATGAGTTTTTACTTCTATATGTAAACTGCATGGAATATACTTGTATTCAATGTGAAACCACTGTTATACCATGAGTTTTTACTTCTATATGTAAACTGAATGGAATATACTTGTATTTTATGTGAATACACTGTTATACCATGAGTTTTTAGTTCTATTTATAAACAGCATCAAATATACTTGTATTCAATGTGAATACACTGTTACACCATGAGTTTTTTCTTCTATATGTAAACTGCATGGAATATACTTGTATTCAATGTAAATACACTGTTATACCATGAGTTTTTACTTCTATATGTAAACTGCATGGAATATACTTGTATTGAATGTGAATACACTGTTATACCATGAGTTTTTACTTCTATATGTAAACTGCATGGAATATACTTGTATTCAATGTGAATACACTGTTATACCATGAGTTTTTACTTCTATATGTAAATTGCATGGAATATACTTGTATTCAATGTGAATACACTGTTACACCATGAGTTTTTAGCTCTATATGTAAACAGCATCAAATATACTTGTATTCAATGTAAATACACTGTTATACCATGAGTTTTTACTTCTAGATGTAAACTGCATGGAATATACTTGTATTCAATGTGAAGACACTGTTATACCATGAGTTTCTACTTCTATATGTAAACTGCATGGAATATACTTGTATTCAATGTGAATACACTGTTATACCATGAGTTTTTACTTCTATCTGTAAACTGCATGGAATATACTTGTATTCAATGTAAATACACTGTTATACCATGAGTTTTTTGTTCTATATGTAAACAGCATCAAATATACTTGTATTCAATGTGAATACACTGTTATACCACGAGTTTTTACTTCTATACGTAAACTGCATGGAATATACTTGTATTCAATGTGAATACACTGTTATACCATGAGTTTTTAGTTCTATATGTAAACAGCATCAAATGTACTTGTATTCAATGTGAATACACTGTTATACCATGAGTTTTTACTTCTATATGTAAACTGCATGGAATATCCTTGTATTCAATGTGAATACACTGTTATACCATGAGTTTTTACTTCTATATGTAAACTGCATGGAATATACTTGTATTCAATGTGAAACCACTGTTATACCATGAGTTTTTACTTCTATATGTAAACTGAATGGAATATACTTGTATTTTATGTGAATACACTGTTATACCATGAGTTTTTAGTTCTATTTATAAACATCATCAAATATACTTGTATTCAATGTGAATACACTGTTACACCATGAGTTTTTTCTTCTATATGTAAACTGCATGGAATATACTTGTATTCAATGTAAATACACTGTTATACCATGAGTTTTTACTTCTATATGTAAACTGCATGGAATATACTTGTATTGAATGTGAATACACTGTTATACCATGAGTTTTTACTTCTATATGTAAACTGCATGGAATATACTTGTATTCAATGTGAATACACTGTTATACCATGAGTTTTTACTTCTATATGTAAATTGCATGGAATATACTTGTATTCAATGTGAATACACTGTTACAACATGAGTTTTTAGCTCTATATGTAAACAGCATCAAATATACTTGTATTCAATGTAAATACACTGTTATACCATGAGTTTTTACTTCTAGATGTAAACTGCATGGAATATACTTGTATTCAATGTGAAGACACTGTTATACCATGAGTTTCTACTTCTATATGTAAACTGCATGGAATATACTTGTATTCAATGTGAATACACTGTTATACCATGAGTTTTTACTTCTATCTGTAAACTGCATGGAATATACTTGTATTCAATGTAAATACACTGTTATACCATGAGTTTTTTGTTCTATATGTAAACTGCATCAAATATACTTGTATTCAATGTGAATACACTGTTATACCACGAGTTTTTACTTCTATACGTAAACTGCATGGAATATACTTGTATTCAATGTGAATACACTGTTATACCATGAGTTTTTAGTTCTATATGTAAACAGCATCAAATGTACTTGTATTCAATGTGAATACACTGTTATACCATGAGTTTTTACTTCTATATGTAAACTGCATGGAATATCCTTGTATTCAATGTGAATACACTGTTATACCATGAGTTTTTACTTCTATATGTAAACTGCATAGAATATACTTGTATTCAATGTAAATACACTGTTATACCATGAGTTTTTACTTCTATATGTAAACTGCATGGAATATACTTGTATTCAATGTGAATACACTGTTATACCATGAGTTTTTACTTCTATATGTATACTGCATCAAATATACTTGTATTTAATATGAATACACTGTTATACCATGAGTTTTTACATCTATATGTAAACAGCATCAAATATACTTGTATTCAATGTGAATACACTGTTATACCATGAGTTTTTACTTCTATATGTAAACAGCATCAAATATACTTGTATTCAATGGGAATACACTGTTATACCATGAGTTTTTACTTCTATATGTTAACTGCATGGAATATATTTGTATTCAATGTGAATACACTGTTATACCATGAGTTTTTACTTCTATATGTAAACTGCATGGAATATACTTGTATTTAATGTGAATACACTGTTATACCATGAGTTTTTACTTCTATGTGTAAACTGCATGGAATATACTTGTATTCAATTTGAATACACTGTTATACCATGAGTTTTTACTTCTATATGTAAACTGCATGGAATATACTTGTATTCAATATGAATACACTGTTATACCATGAGTTTTTACTTCTATATGTAAACAGTATCAAATATACTTGTATTCAATGTGAATACACTGTTATACCATGAGTTTTTACTTCTATATGTAAACTGCATGGAATATACTTGTATTCAATGTAAATACACTGTTATACCATGAGTTTTTACTTCTATATGTAAACTGCATGGAATATACTTGTATTCAATGTGAATACACTGTTATACCATGAGTTTTTACTTCTATATGTAAACTGCATGGAATATACTTGTATTCAATGTGAATACACTGTTATACCATGAATTTTTACTTCTATATGTAAACTGCATGGAATATACTTGTATTCAATGTGAATACACTGTTATACCATGAGTTTTTACTTCTATATGTAAACTGCATGGAATATACTTGTATTCAATGTGAATAAACTGTTATACCATGAGTTTTTACTTCTATATGTAAACAGCATCAAATATACTTGTATTCAATGTGAATACATTGTTTTACCATGAGTTTTTACTTCTATATGTAAACAGCATCAAATATACTTGTATTCAATGTGAATACACTGTTATACCATGAGTTTTTACTTCTATATGTAAACAGCATGGAATATACTTGTATTCAATGTGTATACACTGTTATACCATGAGTTTTTACTTCTATATGTAAACTGCATGGAATACACTTGTATTCAAAGTGAATACACTGTTATACCATGAGTTTTTACTTCTATATGTAAACTGCATGGAATATACTTGTATTCAATGTGAATACACTGTTATACCATGATTTTTTACTTCTATATATAAACTGCATGGAATATACTTGTATTCAATGTGAATACACTGTTATACCATGTGTTTTTATTTCTATATGTAAACAGTATCAAATATACTTGTATTCAATGTGAATACACTGTTATACCATGAGTTTTTACTTCTATATGTGAACTGCATGGAATATACTTGTATTCAATGTGAAAACACTGTTATACCATGAGTTTTTACTTCTATATGTAAACTGCATGGAATATTCTTGTATTCAATGTAAATACACTGTTATACCATGAGTTTTTACTTCTATATGTAAACTGCATGGAATATACTTGTATTCAATGTGAATACACTGTTATACCATGAGTTTTTACTTCTATATGTAAACTGCATGGAATATACTTGTATTTAATGTGAATACACTGTTATACCATGAGTTTTTACTTCTATATGTAAACTGCATGGAATATACTTGTATTCAATGTAAATACACAGTCATACCATGAGTTTTTTCTTCTATATGTAAACTGCATGGAATATACTTGTATTCAATGTGAATACACTGTTATAACATGAGTTTTTACTTCTATATGTAAACTGCATGGAATATACTTGTATTCAATGTGAAACCACTGTTATACCATGAGTTTTTACTTCTATATGTAAACTGAATGGAATACACTTGTATTTTATGTGAATACACTGTTATACCATTTGTTTTTAGTTCTATTTATAAACAGCATCAAATATACTTGTATTCAATGTGAATACACTGTTACACCATGAGTTTTTTCTTCTATATGTAAACTGCATGGAATATACTTGTATTCAATGTAAATACACTGTTATACCATGAGTTTTTACTTCTATATGTAAACTGCATGGAATATACTTGTATTGAATGTGAATACACTGTTATACCATGAGTTTTTACTTCTATATGTAAACTGCATGGAATATACTTGTATTCAATGTGAATACAGTGTTATACCATGAGTTTTTACTTCTATATGTAAATTGCATGGAATATACTTGTATTCAATGTGAATACACTGTTATACCATGAGTTTTTAGCTCTATATGTAAACAGCATCAAATATACTTGTATTCAATGTAAATACACTGTTATACCATGAGTTTTTACTTCTAGATGTAAACTGCATGGAATATACTTGTATTCAATGTGAATACACTGTTATACCATGAGTTTTTACTTCTATATGTAAACTGCATGGAATATACTTGTATTCAATGTGAATACACTGTTATACCATGAGTTTTTGCTTCTATCTGTAAACTGCATGGAATATACTTGTATTCAATGTAAATACACTGTTATACCATGAGTTTTTTGTTCTATATGTAAACAGCATCAAATATACTTGTATTCAATGTGAATACACTGTTATACCACGAGTTTTTACTTCTATACCTAAACTGCATGGAATATACTTGTATTCAATGTGAATACACTGTTATACCATGAGTTTTTAGTTCTATATGTAAACAGCATCAAATGTACTTGTATTCAATGTGAATACACTGTTATACCATGAGTTTTTACTTCTATATGTAAACTGCATGGAATATCCTTGTATTCAATGTGAATACACTGTTATACCATGAGTTTTTACTTCTATATGTAAACTGCATAGAATATACTTGTATTCAATGTAAATACACTGTTATACCATGAGTTTTTACTTCTATATGTAAACTGCATGGAATATACTTGTATTCAATGTGAATACACTGTTATACCATGAGTTTTTACTTCTATATGTATACTGCATCAAATATACTTGTATTTAATATGAATACACTGTTATACCATGAGTTTTTACATCTATATGTAAACAGCATCAAATATACTTGTATTCAATGTGAATACACTGTTATACCATGAGTTTTTACTTCTATATGTAAACAGCATCAAATATACTTGTATTCAATGTGAATACACTGTTATACCATGAGTTTTTACTTCTATATGTAAACTGCATGGAATATACTTGTATTCAATGTGAATACACTGTTATACCATGAGTTTTTACTTCTATATGTATTCTGCATCAAATATACTTGTATTTAATGTGAATACACTGTTATACCATGAGTTTTTACTTCTATGTGTAAACTGCATGGAATATACTTGTATTCAATTTGAATACACTGTTATACCATGAGTTTTTACTTCTATATGTAAACTGCATGGAATATACTTGTATTCAATATGAATACACTGTTATACCATGAGTTTTTACTTCTATATGTAAACAGTATCAAATATACTTGTATTCAATGTGAATACACTGTTATACCATGAGTTTTTACTTCTATATGTAAACTGCATGGAATATACTTGTATTCAATGTGAATACACTGTTATACCATGAGTTTTTACTTCTATATGTAAACTGCATGGAATATACTTGTATTCAATGTGAATACACTGTTATACCATGAGTTTTTACTTCTATATGTAAACTGCATGGAATATACTTGTATTCAATGTTAATACACTGTTATACCATGAGTTTTTACTTCTATATGTATACTGCATCAAATATACTTGTATTCAATGTGAATACACTGTTATACTATGAGTTTTTACTTCTATATGTAAACAACATCAAATATACTTGTATTCAATGTGAATACACTGTTATACCATGAGTTTTTATTTCTATATGTAAAAAAAATCAAATATACTTGTATTCAATGTGAATACACTGTGATACCACGAGTTTTTACTTCTATATGTAACCAGCAGCAAATATACTTGTATTTAGTGTGAATACACTGTTATACCATGAGTTTTTACTTCTATAGGTAAACTGCATGGAATATACTTGTATTCAATGTGAATACACTGTTATACCATGAGTTTTTACTTCTATATGTAAATAGCATCAAATATACTTGTATTCAATGTGAATACACTGTTATACCACGAGTTTTTACTTCTATATGTAAACAGCATCAAATATACTTGTATTCAATGTGAATACACTGTTATACCATGAGTTTTTACTTCTATATGTAAACTGCATGGAATATTCTTGTATTCAATGTAAATACACTGTTATACCATGAGTTTTTACTGCTATACTGTAGCACAGAGGAATTACGCTGAGACTCAAGTAGCGATTAAGATTGTATTCACTGTCGATGCGCTCACACACACAGTACTAACAAACAGTTACAACTAGACTGGGGCAGAGCAAGGGACACACACAAGTATTTATGCACTAACGTAGACGGCAGCTACCGGGAGAAATATCTGCTGACAAGACTGCCGGACATCTCGGGTAGAGTTGCGGTCAATAGCCGATACAGAAGCGCCGGACGTGACAACTAGTCCATGGGGCCTCAAATAACCGCGACATCTCCCTCCGTAGATAGCGAGTCGTCCCGACCGCTATTACTTTCCTATAAAACTCTATATCCCAAAAACTCAACATACCATGGGGAACATTTGACCCCTCTACACTCTACAAAGAAAACACCTTGCCAAACATCAACCGAGAGAGAGAGAGAGAGAAAAAAAACAGTACATGAGTTCATAAAATAACATAAGTTGGGGGATTTTTCCACTTTCAGCAAGTCAACCGCTACCGCCATCGAAGAATTTCCATGCAGTGTCGCTCTTCTCCACCAATTGGGTCTTCAGCTTGGCCAAGTCCTCCCCTCTGCTTCTCCTTCTCTGTCTCCGGCTGCTTTCACGCCGTTCTTTTTCTTCTCTATATTAATTTCTCCAACATTCTCTCGATTTTTCCCAACCTCGTTTCTACCGTTGTATCTTGCTGCGATGGGTCATACGTGGGTCTTTTCTCCCTTCCCATAACTACCATAGCCCACTCGTATTGCTTCCCTCGATCGGTCATCTCCTGGAAGCGCTTTACTTCCTGGAGAAACTCATCGCAGTTAGTGGGCTTTAAGCTCCATAATTGTTCTAGTACACTATGTCTCAACCCCTGCCAGAGATACGCTAGCTTCGTGGCTCCGGCCATACGCGCGTTTACCCTCCTGCACAGATCAAGCACCTCGTAGTAGTACTCCAGGGTCGATTCCTCAATTCCCTGCTTCCTCGCACGCAATTTGGCCTCGTTATGTCGCACATAGTTTACGGGCGTAAACTGTGTCAACAGTGTCGATTTAATTCCCCTGACCACCGGGGGCCCTTGTCCGTCCGACCACGCATTGGGAAGATTTCCCGTTGCCTCCATGCACGCATACCATTTGCCCGCAGCCCCCTCTAATGACAGCTCAATGTGATCCCGTAACTCGTTTTCATCCCATCGGTTGTATCTACCCACCTTTTCGTAGCGATGGATCCAACTCACTACGTCTTCCCCATCCCGACTCCCGTTCCTTCGCACAAGGTTACTCGGGTTGAGGGTTTCGACGATACCACCTACAATTGCTTGATCAACCCTTGGCGCAAATCGCCCAAACTCGTCGCGAGGGCGTTGTCTTCCCCTGGCTCTACCAGCACCCCCACTCATCTACTGCCTTCTGACTATTTGTCTAAAACCCGATCCTCAGATCGCTCACAACGGTAACCTACCGCCTCCCGACGAACGACTCTTGGTCTAAATCCGATCTTCCGATCGCTCACAACGGTAACCTACCGCCTCCCGACGAACGACTCTTCGTCTAAATCCGATCTTCCGATCGCTCAAAACGGTAACCTACCGCCTCCCGACGAACGACTCTTCGTCTAAAACCGATCCTCAGATCGCTCACAACGGTAACCTACCGCCTCCCGACGAACGACTCTTCGTCTAAATCCGATCTTCCGATCGCTCACAACGGTAACCTACCACCTCCCGACGAACGACCCTTCGTCTAAATCCGATCTTCCGATCGCTCACAACGGTAACCTACCGCCTCCCGACGAACGACTCTTCGTCCTAACTCCCGATTTTTCAATCGTTACCGGCGGTGATCTACCGCCTTGCAGCGCACCACCATCCGCCTCTACGCCCCCTTAATCACCACTAGGTCCCACCTACCTCCCCAGAAATTCTTATGGCCGTCCCCGCGCTATCACACCCTAATCGCCCGTCACACGGCCGGTGCCGTGGCTTCGTACCCCAACAGTTTAAGGCGCATAGGCCAGTTGGGTCGACGACTCTCGGAAGCCCCTAACAGCCTCCGCCTCCGCACAACTAGAGCACAATAGAATGAAATAGCGCAAAGACTTACCACAAGTTCTGCATCTCCACCATGTAGCACAGAGGAATAACGCTGAGACTCAAGTAGCGATTAAGATTGTATTCACTGTCGATGCGCTCACACACACAGTACTAACAAACAGTTAAAACTAGACTGGGGCACAGCAAGGGACACACACAAGTATTTATGCACTAACGTAGACAGCAGCTACCGGGAGAAATATCTGCTGACAAGACTGCCGGACATCTCGGGTAGAGTTGCGGTCAATAGCCGATACAGAAGCGCCGGACGTGACAACTAGTCCATGGGACCTCAAATAACCGGGACAATATGTAAACTGCATGGAATATACTTGTATTCAATGTGAATACACTGTTATACCATGAGTTTTTACTTCTATATGTAAACTGCATGAAATATACTTGTATTCAATGTGAATACACTGTTATACCATGAGTTTTTACTTCTATATGTAAACAGTATCAAATATACTTGTATTCAATGTGAATACACTGTTATACCATGAGTTTTTACTTCTATATGTAAACTGCATGGAATATACTTGTATTCAATATGAATACACTGTAATACCATGAGTTTTTACTTCTATATGTAAACTGCATGGAATATAAGTGTATTCAATGTGAATATACTGTTATACCATGAGTTTTTACTTCTATATGTAAACTGCATGGAATATATTTGTATTCAATGTGAATACACTGTTATACCATGAGTTATTACTCCTATATGTAAACAGCATAAAATATACTTGTATTCAATGTGAATACACTGTTATACCATGAGTTTTTACTTCTATATGTAAACTGCATGCAATATACTTGTATTCAATTTGAATACACTGTTATACCATGAGTTTTTACTTCTATATGTAAACTGCATGGAATATACTTGTATTGAATGTGAATACACTGTTATACCATTAGTTTTTACTCCTATATGTAAACAGCATCAAATATACTTGTATTCAATGTGAATACACTGTTATACCATGAGTTTTTACTTCTATATGTAAACAGCATCAAATATACTTGTATTCAATGTGAATACACTGTTATACCATGAGTTTTTACTTCTATATGTAAAAAGGATCCAATATACTTGTATTCAATGTGAATACACTGTTATACCATGAGTTTTTACTTCTATATGTATACTGCATAGAATATACTTGTATTCAATGTGAATACACTGTTATACCATGAGTTTTTACTTCTATATGTAAACAGCATCAAATATACTTGTATTCAATGTGAATACACTGTTATACCATGAGTTTTCACTTCTACATGTAAAAAGGAACAAATATACTTGTATTCAATGTGAATACACTGTTATACCATGAGTTTTTACTTCTATATGTATACTGCATAGAATATACTTGTATTCAATGTGAATACACTGTTATACCATGAGTTTTTACTTCTATATGTAAACTGCATAAAATATACTTGTTTTCAATTTGAATACACTGTTATACCATGAGTTTTTACTTCTATATGTATACTGCATCAAATATACTTGTATTCAATGTGAATTCACTGTTATACCATGAGTTTTTACTTCTATATGTAAACAGCATCAAATATACTTGTATTCAATGTGAATACACTGTTATACCATGAGTTTTTACTTCTATATGTAAACTGCATGGAATATACTTGTATTCAATGTGAATTCACTGTTATACCATGAGTTTTTACTTCTATATGTAAACAGCCTCAAATATACTTGTATTCAATGTGAATACACTGTTATACCATGAGTTTTTACTTCCATATGTAAACTGCATGGAATATAGTTGTTTTCAATGTGAATACACTGTTATACCATGAGTTTTTACTTCTATATGTAAACAGCATCAAATATACTTGTATTCAATGTGAATACACTGTTATACCATGAGTTTTTACTTCTATATGTAAACTGCATGGAATAAACTTGTATTCAATGTGAATACACCGTTATACCATGAGTTTTTACTTCTATATGTAAACTGCATGGGATATACTTGTATTCAATGTGAATACACTGTTATACCATGAGTTTTTACTTCAATATGTAAACTGCATGGAATATACTTGTATTCAATGTGAATACACTGTTATACCATGAGTTTTTACTTGTATATGTAAACTGCATGGAAAATACTTGTATTCAATGTGAATACACTGTTATACCATGAGTTTTTACTTCTATATGTAAACTGCATGGAATATACTTGTATTCAATGTGAATACACTGTTATACCATGAGTTTTTACTTCAATATGTAAACTGCATGGAATATACTTGTATTCAATGTGAATACACTGTTATACCATGAGTTTTTACTTCTATATGTAAACAGCATCAAATATACTTGTATTCAATGTGAATACACTGTTATACCATGAGTTTTTACTTCTATATGTAAACTGCATGTAATATACTTGTATTCAATGTGAATACACTGTTATACCATGAGTTTTTACTTCTATATGTAAACTGCATGTAATATACTTGTATTCAATGTGAATACACTGTTATACCATGTGTTTTTACTTCTATATGTAAACTGCATGGAATATAATTGTATTCAATGTGAATACACTGTTATACCATGAGTTTTTACTTCTATATGTAAACAGCATCAAATATACTTGTATTCAATGTGAATACACTGTTATACCATGAGTTTTTACTTCTATATGTAAACAGCCTCAAATATACTTGTATTCAATGTGAATACACTGTTATACCATGAGTTTTTACTTCTATATGTAAACTGCATGGAATATACTTGTATTCAATGTGAATACACTGTTATACCATGAGTTTTTACTTCTATATGTAAACAGCATCAAATATACTTGTATTCAATGTGAATACACTGTTATACCATGAGTTTTTACTTCTATATGTAAACTGCATGGAATATACTTGTATTCAATGTGAATACACTGTTATACCATGAGTTTTTACTTCTATATGTAAACTGCATGGAATATACTTGTATTCAATGTGAATACACTGTTATACCATGAGTTTTTACTTCTATATGTAAACTGCATGGAATATACTTGTATTCAATGTGAATACACTGTTATACCATGAGTTTTTACTTCAATATGTAAACTGCATGGAATATACTTGTATTCAATGTGAATACACTGTTATACCATGAGTTTTTACTTGTATATGTAAACTGCATGGAATATACTTGTATTCAATGTGAATACACTGTTATACCATGAGTTTTTACTTCTATATGTAAACTGCATGGAATATACTTGTATTCAATGTGAATACACTGTTATACCATGAGTTTTTACTTCTATATGTAAACTGCATGGAATATACTTGTATTCAATGTGAATACACTGTTATACCATGAGTTTTTACTTCTATATGTAAACTGCATGGAATATACTTGTATTCAATGTGAATACACTGTTATACCATGAGTTTTTACTTCTATATGTAAACAGCATCAAATATACTTGTATTCAATGTGAATACACTGTTATACCATGAGTTTTTACTTCTATATGTAAACAGCCTCAAATATACTTGTATTCAATGTGAATACACTGTTATACCATGAGTTTTTACTTCTATATGTAAACAGCATCAAATATACTTGTATTCAATGTGAATACACTGTTATACCATGAGTTTTTACTTCTATATGTAAACTGCATGTAATATACTTGTATTCAATGTGAATACACTGTTATACCATGAGTTTTTACTTCTATATGTAAACTGCATGGAATATACTTGTATTCAATGTGAATACACTGTTATACCATGAGTTTTTACTTCTATATGTAAACAGCATCAAATATACTTGTATTCAATGTGAATACACTGTTATACCATGAGTTTTTACTTCTATATGTAAACAGCATCAAATATACTTGTATTCAATGTGAATACACTGTTATACCATGAGTTTTTACTTCTATATGTAAACAGCCTCAAATATACTTGTATTCAATGTGAATACACTGTTATACCATGAGTTTTTAATTCTATATGTAAACAGCATCAAATATACTTGTATTCAATGTGAATACACTGTTATACCATGAGTTTTTACTTCTATATGTAAACTGCATGTAATATACTTGTATTCAATGTGAATACACTGTTATACCATGAGTTTTTACTTCTATATGTAAACTGCATGGAATATACTTGTATTCAATGTGAATACACTGTTATACCATGAGTTTTTACTTCTATATGTAAACAGCATCAAATATACTTGTATTCAATGTGAATACACTGTTATACATGAGTTTTTACTTCTATATGTAAACAGCATCAAATATACTTGTATTCAATGTGAATACACTGTTATACCATGAGTTTTTACTTCTATATGTAAACTGCAAGTAATATACTTGTATTCAATGTGAATACACTGTTATACCATGTGTTTTTACTTCTATATGTAAACTGCATGGAATATAATTGTATTCAATGTGAATACACTGTTATACCATGAGTTTTTACTTCTATATGTAAACTGCATCAAATATACTTGTATTCAATGTGAATACACTGTTATACCATGAGTTTTTACTTCTATATGTAAACAGCATCAAATATACTTGTATTCAATGTGAATACACTGTTATACCATGAGTTTTTACTTCTATATGTAAAAAGCCTCAATTATACTTGTATTCAATGTGAATACACTGTTATACCATGAGTTTTTACTTCTATATGTAAAAAGCCTCAAATATACTTGTATTCAATGTGAATACACTGTTATACCATGAGTTTTTACTTCTATATGTAAACTGCATGGAATATACTTGTTTTCAATGTGAATACACTGTTATACCATGAGTTTTTACTTCTATATGTAAACAGCATCAAATATACTTGTATTCAATGTGAATACACTGTTATACCATGAGTTTTTACTTCTATAGGTAAACTGCATGGAATATACTTGTATTCAATGTGAATACACTGTTATACCATGTGTTTTTACTTCTATATGTAAACTGCTTGGAATATACTTGTATTCAATGTGAATACACTGTTATACCATGAGTTTTTACTTCTATATGTAAACAGCATCAAATATACTTGTATTCAATGTGAATACACTGTTATACCATGAGTTTTTACTTCTATATGTAAACAGCATCAAATATACTTGTATTCAATGTGAATACACTGTTATACCATGAGTTTTTACTTCTATATGTAAACAGCCTCAAATATACTTGTATTCAATGTGAATACACTGTTATACCATGAGTTTTTACTTCTATATGTAAACAGCATCAAATATACTTGTATTCAATGTGAATACACTGTTATACCATGAGTTTTTACTTCTATATGTAAACTGCATGTAATATACTTGTATTCAATGTGAATACACTGTTATACCATGAGTTTTTACTTCTATATGTAAACTGCATGGAATATACTTGTATTCAATGTGAATACACTGTTATACCATGAGTTTTTACTTCTATATGTAAACAGCATCAAATATACTTGTATTCAATGTGAATACACTGTTATACCATGAGTTTTTACTTCTATATGTAAACAGCATCAAATATACTTGTATTCAATGTGAATACACTGTTATACCATGAGTTTTTACTTCTATATGTAAACTGCATGTAATATACTTGTATTCAATGTGAATACACTGTTATACCATGTGTTTTTACTTCTATATGTAAACTGCATGGAATATACTTGTATTCAATGTGAATACACTGTTATACCATGAGTTTTTACTTCTATATGTAAACTGCATCAAATATACTTGTATTCAATGTGAATACACTGTTATACCATGAGTTTTTACTTCTATATGTAAACAGCATCAAATATACTTGTATTCAATGTGAATACACTGTTATACCATGAGTTTTTACTTCTATATGTAAAAAGCATCAAATATACTTGTATTCAATGTGAATACACTGTTATACCATGAGTTTTTACTTCTATATGTAAACAGCCTCAAATATACTTGTATTCAATGTGAATACACTGTTATACCATGAGTTTTTACTTCTATATGTAAACTGCATGGAATATACTTGTATTCAATGTGAATACACTGTTATACCATGAGTTTTTACTTCTATATGTAAACAGCATCAAATATACTTGTATTCAATGTGAATACACTGTTATACCATGAGTTTTTACTTCTATAGGTAAACTGCATGGAATATACTTGTATTCAATGTGAATACACTGTTATACCATGAGTTTTTACTTCTATATGTAAACTGCATGGAATATACTTGTATTCAATGTGAATACACTGTTATACCATGAGTTTTTACTTCTATATGTAAACTGCATGGAATATACTTGTATTCAATGTGAATACACTGTTATACCATGAGTTTTTACTTCAATATGTAAACTGCATGGAATA
The DNA here is from genome assembly GCF_020631705.1 of Daphnia magna. Classification (NCBI taxonomy): domain Eukaryota; kingdom Metazoa; phylum Arthropoda; class Branchiopoda; order Diplostraca; family Daphniidae; genus Daphnia; species Daphnia magna. The sequence continues at coordinate 17,993 of NW_025533231.1, read as the reverse complement.
TACTTGTATTCAATGTGAATACACTGTTATACCATGAGTTTTTACTTCTATATGTAAACTGCATGGAATATACTTGTATTCAATGTGAATACACTGTTATACCATGAGTTTTTACTTCTATATGTAAACTGCATGGAATATACTTGTATTCAATGTGAATACACTGTTATACCATGAGTTTTTACTTCTATATGTAAACTGCATGGAATATACTTGTATTCAATGTGAATACACTGTTATACCATGAGTTTTTACTTCTATATGTAAACTGCATGGAATATACTTGTATTCAATGTGAATACACTGTTATACCATGAGTTTTTACTTCTATATGTAAACAGCATCAAATATACTTGTATTCAATGTGAATACACTGTTATACCATGAGTTTTTACTTCTATATGTAAACAGCCTCAAATATACTTGTATTCAATGTGAATACACTGTTATACCATGAGTTTTTAGTTCTATATGTAAACAGCATCAAATATACTTGTATTCAATGTGAATACACTGTTATACCATGAGTTTTTACTTCTATATGTAAACTGCATGTAATATACTTGTATTCAATGTGAATACACTGTTATACCATGTGTTTTTACTTCTATATGTAAACTGCATGGAATATACTTGTATTCAATGTGAATACACTGTTATACCATGAGTTTTTACTTCTATATGTAAACTGCATGGAATATACTTGTATTCAATGTGAATACACTGTTATACCATGAGTTTTTACTTCTATATGTAAACTGCATGGAATATACTTGTATTCAATGTGAATACACTGTTATACCATGAGTTTTTACTTCTATATGTAAACTGCATGGAATATACTTGTATTCAATGTGAATACACTGTTATACCATGAGTTTTTACTTCTATATGTAAACAGCATCAAATATACTTGTATTCAATGTGAATACACTGTTATACCATGAGTTTTTACTTCTATATGTAAACAGCCTCAAATATACTTGTATTCAATGTGAATACACTGTTATACCATGAGTTTTTACTTCTATATGTAAACAGCATCAAATATACTTGTATTCAATGTGAATACACTGTTATACCATGAGTTTTTACTTCTATATGTAAACTGCATGTAATATACTTGTATTCAATGTGAATACACTGTTATACCATGAGTTTTTACTTCTATATGTAAACTGCATGGAATATACTTGTATTCAATGTGAATACACTGTTATACCATGAGTTTTTACTTCTATATGTAAACAGCATCAAATATACTTGTATTCAATGTGAATACACTGTTATACCATGAGTTTTTACTTCTATATGTAAACAGCATCAAATATACTTGTATTCAATGTGAATACACTGTTATACCATGAGTTTTTACTTCTATATGTAAACAGCCTCAAATATACTTGTATTCAATGTGAATACACTGTTATACCATGAGTTTTTACTTCTATATGTAAACAGCATCAAATATACTTGTATTCAATGTGAATACACTGTTATACCATGAGTTTTTACTTCTATATGTAAACTGCATGGAATATACTTGTATTCAATGTGAATACACTGTTATACCATGAGTTTTTACTTCTATATGTAAACTGCATGGAATATACTTGTATTCAATGTGAATACACTGTTATACCATGAGTTTTTACTTCTATATGTAAACAGCATCAAATATACTTGTATTCAATGTGAATACACTGTTATACCATGAGTTTTTACTTCTATATGTAAACAGCATCAAATATACTTGTATTCAATGTGAATACACTGTTATACCATGAGTTTTTACTTCTATATGTAAACTGCATGGAATATACTTGTATTCAATGTGAATACACTGTTATACCATGAGTTTTTACTTCTATATGTAAACTGCATGGAATATACTTGTATTCAATGTGAATACACTGTTATACCATGAGTTTTTACTTCTATATGTAAACTGCATCAAATATACTTGTATTCAATGTGAATACACTGTTATACCATGAGTTTTTACTTCTATATGTAAACAGCATCAAATATACTTGTATTCAATGTGAATACACTGTTATACCATGAGTTTTTACTTCTATATGTAAACAGCATCAAATATACTTGTATTCAATGTGAATACACTGTTATACCATGAGTTTTTACTTCTATATGTAAACAGCATCAAATATACTTGTATTCAATGTGAATACACTGTTATACCATGAGTTTTTACTTCTATATGTAAACTGCATGGAATATACTTGTATTCAATGTGAATACACTGTTATACCATGAGTTTTTACTTCTATATGTAAACAGCATCAAATATACTTGTATTCAATGTGAATACACTGTTATACCATGAGTTTTTACTTCTATATGTAAACTGCATGGAATATACTTGTATTCAATGTGAATACACTGTTATACCATGAGTTTTTACTTCTATATGTAAACTGCATGGAATATACTTGTATTCAATGTGAATACACTGTTATACCATGAGTTTTTACTTCTATATGTAAACAGCATCAAATATACTTGTATTCAATGTGAATACACTGTTATACCATGAGTTTTTACTTCTATATGTAAACAGCATCAAATATACTTGTATTCAATGTGAATACACTGTTATACCATGAGTTTTTACTTCTATATGTAAACAGCCTCAAATATACTTGTATTCAATGTGAATACACTGTTATACCATGAGTTTTTACTTCTATATGTAAACAGCATCAAATATACTTGTATTCAATGTGAATACACTGTTATACCATGAGTTTTTACTTCTATATGTAAACTGCATGGAATATACTTGTATTCAATGTGAATACACTGTTATACCATGAGTTTTTACTTCTATATGTAAACTGCATGGAATATACTTGTATTCAATGTGAATACACTGTTATACCATGAGTTTTTACTTCTATATGTAAACAGCATCAAATATACTTGTATTCAATGTGAATACACTGTTATACCATGAGTTTTTACTTCTATATGTAAACAGCATCAAATATACTTGTATTCAATGTGAATACACTGTTATACCATGAGTTTTTACTTCTATATGTAAACTGCATGTAATATACTTGTATTCAATGTGAATACACTGTTATACCATGAGTTTTTACTTCTATATGTAAACTGCATGGAATATACTTGTATTCAATGTGAATACACTGTTATACCATGAGTTTTTACTTCTATATGTAAACTGCATCAAATATACTTGTATTCAATGTGAATACACTGTTATACCATGAGTTTTTACTTCTATATGTAAACAGCATCAAATATACTTGTATTCAATGTGAATACACTGTTATACCATGAGTTTTTACTTCTATATGTAAACAGCCTCAAATATACTTGTATTCAATGTGAATACACTGTTATACCATGAGTTTTTACTTCTATATGTAAACAGCATCAAATATACTTGTATTCAATGTGAATACACTGTTATACCATGAGTTTTTACTTCTATATGTAAACTGCATGGAATATACTTGTATTCAATGTGAATACACTGTTATACCATGAGTTTTTACTTCTATATGTAAACAGCATCAAATATACTTGTATTCAATGTGAATACACTGTTATACCATGAGTTTTTACTTCTATATGTAAACTGCATGGAATATACTTGTATTCAATGTGAATACACTGTTATACCATGAGTTTTTACTTCTATATGTAAACTGCATGGAATATACTTGTATTCAATGTGAATACACTGTTATACCATGAGTTTTTACTTCTATATGTAAACTGCATGGAATATACTTGTATTCAATGTGAATACACTGTTATACCATGAGTTTTTACTTCTATATGTAAACTGCATGGAATATACTTGTATTCAATGTGAATACACTGTTATACCATGAGTTTTTACTTCTATATGTAAACTGCATGGAATATACTTGTATTCAATGTGAATACACTGTTATACCATGAGTTTTTACTTCTATATGTAAACTGCATGGAATATACTTGTATTCAATGTGAATACACTGTTATACCATGAGTTTTTACTTCTATATGTAAACTGCATGGAATATACTTGTATTCAATGTGAATACACTGTTATACCATGAGTTTTTACTTCTATATGTAAACAGCATCAAATATACTTGTATTCAATGTGAATACACTGTTATACCATGAGTTTTTACTTCTATATGTAAACAGCATCAAATATACTTGTATTCAATGTGAATACACTGTTATACCATGAGTTTTTAGTTCTATATGTAAACAGCATCAAATATACTTGTATTCAATGTGAATACACTGTTATACCATGAGTTTTTACTTCTATATGTAAACTGCATGGAATATACTTGTATTCAATGTGAATACACTGTTATACCATGAGTTTTTACTTCTATATGTAAACTGCATGGAATATACTTGTATTCAATGTGAATACACTGTTATACCATGAGTTTTTACTTCTATATGTAAACAGCATCAAATATACTTGTATTCAATGTGAATACACTGTTATACCATGAGTTTTTACTTCTATATGTAAACAGCATCAGAATATACTTGTATTCAATGTGAATACACTGTTATACCATGAGTTTTTACTTCTATATGTAAACTGCATGAAATATACTTGTATTCAATGTGAATACACTGTTATACCATGAGTTTTTACTTCTATATGTAAACTGCATGGAATATACTTGTATTCAATGTGAATACACTGTTATACCATGAGTTTTTACTTCTATATGTAAACAGCATGGAATATACTTGTATTCAATGTGAATACACTGTTATACCATGAGTTTTTACTTCTATATGTAAACAGCATCAAATATACTTGTATTCAATGTGAATACACTGTTATACCATGAGTTTTTACTTCTATATGATAAACAGGCATCAAATATACTTGTATTCAATGTGAATACACTGTTATACCATGAGTTTTTACTTCTATATGTAAACTGCATGGAATATACTTGTATTCAATGTGAATACACTGTTATACCATGAGTTTTTACTTCTATATGTAAACTGCATGGAATATACTTGTATTCAATGTGAATACACTGTTATACCATGAGTTTTTACTTCTATATGTAAACAGCATCAAATATACTTGTATTCAATGTGAATACACTGTTATACCATGAGTTTTTACTTCTATATGTAAACAGCATCAAATATACTTGTATTCAATGTGAATACACTGTTATACCATGAGTTTTTACTTCTATATGTAAACTGCATGGAATATACTTGTATTCAATGTGAATACACTGTTATACCATGAGTTTTTACTTCTATATGTAAACAGCATCAAATATACTTGTATTCAATGTGAATACACTGTTATACCATGAGTTTTTACTTCTATATGTAAACTGCATGGAATATACTTGTATTCAATGTGAATACACTGTTATACCATGAGTTTTTACTTCTATATGTAAACTGCATGGAATATACTTGTATTCAATGTGAATACACTGTTATACCATGAGTTTTTACTTCTATATGTAAACAGCATCAAATATACTTGTATTCAATGTGAATACACTGTTATACCATGAGTTTTTACTTCTATATGTAAACAGCATCAAATATACTTGTATTCAATGTGAATACACTGTTATACCATGAGTTTTTACTTCTATATAGTAAACTGCATGGAATATACTTGTATTCAATGTGAATACACTGTTATACCATGAGTTTTTAGTTCTATATGTAAACAGCATCAAATATACTTGTATTCAATGTGAATACACTGTTATACCATGAGTTTTTACTTCTATATGTAAACAGCATCAAATATACTTGTATTCAATGTGAATACACTGTTATACCATGAGTTTTTACTTCTATATGTAAACAGCATCAAATATACTTGTATTCAATGTGAATACACTGTTATACCATGAGTTTTTACTTCTATATGATAAACAGGCATCAAATATACTTGTATTCAATGTGAATACACTGTTATACCATGAGTTTTTACTTCTATATGTAAACTGCATGGAATATACTTGTATTCAATGTGAATACACTGTTATACCATGAGTTTTTACTTCTATATGTAAACTGCATGGAATATACTTGTATTCAATGTGAATACACTGTTATACCATGAGTTTTTACTTCTATATGTAAACTGCATGGAATATACTTGTATTCAATGTGAATACACTGTTATACCATGAGTTTTTACTTCTATATGTAAACTGCATGGAATATACTTGTATTCAATGTGAATACACTGTTATACCATGAGTTTTTACTTCTATATGTAAACAGCATCAAATATACTTGTATTCAATGTGAATACACTGTTATACCATGAGTTTTTACTTCTATATGTAAACAGCATCAAATATACTTGTATTCAATGTGAATACACTGTTATACCATGAGTTTTTACTTCTATATGTAAACTGCATGGAATATACTTGTATTCAATGTGAATACACTGTTATACCATGAGTTTTTAGTTCTATATGTAAACAGCATCAAATATACTTGTATTCAATGTGAATACACTGTTATACCATGAGTTTTTACTTCTATATGTAAACAGCATCAATATATACTTGTATTCAATGTGAATACACTGTTATACCATGAGTTTTTAGTACTTCTATATGTAAACAGCATCAAATATACTTGTATTCAATGTGAATACACTGTTATACCATGAGTTTTTACTTCTATATGATAAACAGGCATCAAATATACTTGTATTCAATGTGAATACACTGTTATACCATGAGTTTTTACTTCTATATGTAAACTGCATGGAATATACTTGTATTCAATGTGAATACACTGTTATACCATGAGTTTTTACTTCTATATGTAAACTGCATGGAATATACTTGTATTCAATGTGAATACACTGTTATACCATGAGTTTTTACTTCTATATGTAAACTGCATGGAATATACTTGTATTCAATGTGAATACACTGTTATACCATGAGTTTTTACTTCCTATATGTAAACTGCATGGAATATACTTGTATTCAATGTGAATACACTGTTATACCATGAGTTTTTATCTTCTTCTATATGTAAACAGCATCAAATATACTTGTATTCAATGTGAATACACTGTTATACCATGAGTTTTTACTTCTATATGTAAACAGCATCAAATATACTTGTATTCAATGTGAATACACTGTTATACCATGAGTTTTTACTTCTATATGTAAACTGCATGGAATATACTTGTATTCAATGTGAATACACTGTTATACCATGAGTTTTTAGTTCTATATGTAAACAGCATCAAATATACTTGTATTCAATGTGAATACACTGTTATACCATGAGTTTTTACTTCTATATGTAAACAGCATCAAATATACTTGTATTCAATGTGAATACACTGTTATACCATGAGTTTTTACTTCTATATGTAAACAGCATCAAATATACTTGTATTCAATGTGAATACACTGTTATACCATGAGTTTTTACTTCTATATGATAAACTGCATCAAATATACTTGTATTCAATGTGAATACACTGTTATACCATGAGTTTTTACTTCTATATGTAAACTGCATGGAATATACTTGTATTCAATGTGAATACACTGTTATACCATGAGTTTTATACTTCTATATGTAAACTGCATGGAATATACTTGTATTCAATGTGAATACACTGTTATACCATGAGTTTTTACTTCTATATGTAAACTGCATGGAATATACTTGTATTCAATGTGAATACACTGTTATACCATGAGTTTTTACTTCTATATGTAAACTGCATGGAATATACTTGTATTCAATGTGAATACACTGTTATACCATGAGTTTTTACTTCTATATGTAAACTGCATGGAATATACTTGTATTCAATGTGAATACACTGTTATACCATGAGTTTTTACTTCTATATGTAAACTGCATGGAATATACTTGTATTCAATGTGAATACACTGTTATACCATGAGTTTTTAGTTCTATATGTAAACAGCATCAAATATACTTGTATTCAATGTGAATACACTGTTATACCATGAGTTTTTACTTCTATATGTAAACTGCATGGAATATACTTGTATTCAATGTGAATACACTGTTATACCATGAGTTTTACTTCTTCTATATGTAAACTGCATGGAATATACTTGTATTCAATGTGAATACACTGTTATACCATGAGTTTTTTTCTCTTCTCTATATGTAAACAGCATCAAATATACTTGTATTCAATGTGAATACACTGTTATACCATGAGTTTTTACTTCTATATGTAAACTGCATGGAATATACTTGTATTCAATGTGAATACACTGTTATACCATGAGTTTTTACTTCTATATGTAAACTGCATGGAATATACTTGTATTCAATGTGAATACACTGTTATACCATGAGTTTTTAGTTCTATATGTAAACAGCATCAAATATACTTGTATTCAATGTGAATACACTGTTATACCATGAGTTTTTACTTCTATATGTATAAACTGCATGAAATATACTTGTATTCAATGTGAATACACTGTTATACCATGAGTTTTTAGTTCTATATGTAAACAGCATCAAATATACTTGTATTCAATGTGAATACACTGTTATACCATGAGTTTTTACTTCTATATGTAAACTGCATGGAATATACTTGTATTCAATGTGAATACACTGTTATACCATGAGTTTTTACTTCTATATGTAAACTGCATCGAATATACTTGTATTCAATGTGAATACACTGTTATACCATGAGTTTTTACTTCTATATGTAAACTGCATGGAATATACTTGTATTCAATGTGAATACACTGTTATACCATGAGTTTTTAGCTTCTATATGTAAACTGCATGGAAATATACTTGTATTCAATGTGAATACACTGTTATACCATGAGTTTTACTACTTCTATATGTAAACTGCATGGAATATACTTGTATTCAATGTGAATACACTGTTATACCATGAGTTTTTACTTCTATATGTAAACAGCATCAAATATACTTGTATTCAATGTGAATACACTGTTATACCATGAGTTTTTACTTCTATATGTAAACTGCATGGAATATACTTGTATTCAATGTGAATACACTGTTATACCATGAGTTTTTAGTTCTATATGTAAACAGCATCAAATATACTTGTATTCAATGTGAATACACTGTTATACCATGAGTTTTTACTTCTATATGTAAACTGCATGGAATATACTTGTATTCAATGTGAATACACTGTTATACCATGAGTTTTTACTTCTATATGTAAACTGCATGGAATATACTTGTATTCAATGTGAATACACTGTTATACCATGAGTTTTTACTTCTATATGTAAACTGCATGGAATATACTTGTATTCAATGTGAATACACTGTTATACCATGAGTTTTTACTTCTATATGTAAACTGCATGGAATATACTTGTATTCAATGTGAATACACTGTTATACCATGAGTTTTTACTTCTATATGTAAACTGCATGGAATATACTTGTATTCAATGTGAATACACTGTTATACCATGAGGTTTTACTTCTATATGTAAACAGCATCAAATATACTTGTATTCAATGTGAATACACTGTTATACCATGAGTTTTTACTTCTATATGTAAACTGCATGGAATATACTTGTATTCAATGTGAATACACTGTTATACCATGAGTTTTTACTTCTATATGTAAACTGCATCGAATATACTTGTATTCAATGTGAATACACTGTTATACCATGAGTTTTTACTTCTATATGTATAAACTGCATGGAATATACTTGTATTCAATGTGAATACACTGTTATACCATGAGTTTTTACCTTCTATATGTAAACAGCATCAAATATACTTGTATTCAATGTGAATACACTGTTATACCATGAGTTTTTACTTCTATATGTAAACTGCATGGAATATACTTGTATTCAATGTGAATACACTGTTATACCATGAGTTTTTACTTCTATATGTAAACAGCATCGAATATACTTGTATTCAATGTGAATACACTGTTATACCATGAGTTTTTACTTCTATATGTAAACAGCATCAAATATACTTGTATTCAATGTGAATACACTGTTATACCATGAGTTTTTACTTCTATATGTAAAACTGCATGGAATATACTTGTATTCAATGTGAATACACTGTTATACCATGAGTTTTTACTTCTATATGTAAACTGCATGGAATATACTTGTATTCAATGTGAATACACTGTTATACCATGAGTTTTTACTTCTATATGTAAACTGCATGGAATATACTTGTATTCAATGTGAATACACTGTTATACCATGAGTTTTTACTTCTATATGTAAACTGCATGGAATATACTTGTATTCAATGTGAATACACTGTTATACCATGAGTTTTTACTTCTATATGTAAACAGCATCAAATATACTTGTATTCAATGTGAGATACACTGTTATATACCAAGTTTTTACTTCTATATGTAAACTGCATGGAATATACTTGTATTCAATGTGAATACACTGTTTATACCATGAGTTTTTACTTCTATATGTAAACTGCATGGAAATATACTTGTATTCAATGTGAATACACTGTTATACCATGAGTTTTTACTTCTATATGTAAACTGCATGGAAAATATACTTGTATTCAATGTGAATACACTGTTATACCATGAGTTTTTACTTCTATATGTAAACTGCATGGAATATACTTGTATTCAATGTGAATACACTGTTATACCATGAGTTTTTACTTCTATATGTAAACAGCATCAAATATACTTGTATTCAATGTGAATACACTGTTATACCATGAGTTTTTACTTCTATATGTAAACTGCATGGAATATACTTGTATTCAATGTGAATACACTGTTATACCATAGAGTTTTTACTTCTATATGTAAACTGCATGGAATATACTTGTATTCAATGTGAATACACTGTTATACCATGAGTTTTTACTTCTATATGTAAACAGCATCAAATATACTTGTATTCAATGTGAATACACTGTTATACCATGAGTTTTTAAACTTCTATATGTAAACAGCATCAAATATACTTGTATTCAATGTGAATACACTGTTATACCATGAGTTTTTACTTCTATATGTAAACACGCATCAAATATACTTGTATTCAATGTGAATACACTGTTATACCATGAGTTTTTAGTTCTATATGTAAACAGCATCAGAATATACTTGTATTCAATGTGAATACACTGTTATACCATGAGTTTTTACTTCTATATGTAAACTGCATGGAATATACTTGTATTCAATGTGAATACACTGTTATACCATGAGTTTTTACTTCTATATGTAAACTGCATGGAATATACTTGTATTCAATGTGAATACACTGTTATACCATGAGTTTTTAGTTCTATATGTAAACAGCATCAAATATACTTGTATTCAATGTGAATACACTGTTATACCATGAGTTTTTACTTCTATATGTAAACAGCATCAAATATACTTGTATTCAATGTGAATACACTGTTATACACATGAGTTTTTACTTCTATATGTAAACTGCATGGAATATACTTGTATTCAATGTGAATACACTGTTATACCATGAGTTTTTTACTTCTATATGTAAACTGCATGGAATATACTTGTATTCAATGTGAATACACTGTTATACCATGAGTTTTTACTTCTATATGTAAACTGCATGGAATATACTTGTATTCAATGTGAATACACTGTTATACCATGAGTTTTTACTTCTATATGTAAACTGCATGGAATATACTTGTATTCAATGTGAATACACTGTTATACCATGAGTTTTTACTTCTATATGTAAGAACTGCATGGAATATACTTGTTATTCAATGTGAATACACTGTTATACCATGAGTTTTTACTTCTATATGTAAACTGCATGGAATATACTTGTATTCAATGTGAATACACTGTTATACCATGAGTTTTTACTTCTATATGTAAACAGCATCAAATATACTTGTATTCAATGTGAATACACTGTTATACCATGAGTTTTTACTTCTATATGTAAACTGCATCATGGAATATACTTGTATTCAATGTGAATACACTGTTATACCATGAGTTTTTACTTCTATATGTAAACTGCATGGAATATACTTGTATTCAATGTGAATACACTGTTATACCATGAGTTTTTACTTCTATATGTAAACTGCATGGAATATACTTGTATTCAATGTGAATACACTGTTATACCATGAGTTTTTACTTCTATATGTAAACAGCATCAAATATACTTGTATTCAATGTGAATACACTGTTATACCATGAGTTTTTACTTCTATATGTAAACTGCATCAAATATACTTGTATTCAATGTGAATACACTGTTATACCATGAGTTTTTACTTCTATATGTAAACAGCATCATGGAATATACTTGTATTCAATGTGAATACACTGTTATACCATGAGTTTTTACTTCTATATGTAAACAGCATCAAATATACTTGTATTCAATGTGAATACACTGTTATACCATGAGTTTTTACTTCTATATGTAAACTGCATGGAATATACTTGTATTCAATGTGAATACACTGTTATACCATGAGTTTTTACTTCTATATATAAACTGCATGGAATATACTTGTATTCAATGTGAATACACTGTTATACCATGAGTTTTTACTTCTATATGTAAACAGCATCAAATATACTTGTATTCAATGTGAATACACTGTTATACCATGAGTTTTTACTTCTATATGTAAACTGCATCAAATATACTTGTATTCAATGTGAATACACTGTTATACCATGAGTTTTTACTTCTATATGTAAACTGCATGGAATATACTTGTATTCAATGTGAATACACTGTTATACCATGAGTTTTTACTCTATATGTGTAAACTGCATGGAATATACTTGTATTCAATGTGAATACACTGTTATACCATGAGTTTTTACTTCTATATGTAAACGCAGCATCGAAATATACTTGTATTCAATGTGAATACACTGTTATACCATGAGTTTTTACTTCTATATGTAAACAGCATCAAATATACTTGTATTCAATGTGAATACACTGTTATACCATGAGTTTTTACTTCTATATATAAACTGCATCGGATTATACTTGTATTCAATGTGAATACACTGTTATACCATGGAGTTTTTACTTCTATATGTAAACAGCATCAAATATACTTGTATTCAATGTGAATACACTGTTATACCATGAGTTTTTACTTCTATATGTAAACTGCATCGGAATATACTTGTATTCAATGTGAATACACTGTTATACCATGAGTTTTTACTTCTATATGTAAACTGCATGGAATATACTTGTATTCAATGTGAATACACTGTTATACCATGAGTTTTTACTTCTATATATGGAACTTCCATGGAATATACTTGTATTCAATGTGAATACACTGTTATACCATGAGTTTTTACTTCTATATGTAAACTGCATGGAATATACTTGTATTCAATGTGAATACACTGTTATACCATGAGTTTTTACTTCTATATGTAAACTGCATCGAATATACTTGTATTCAATGTGAATACACTGTTATACCATGAGTTTTTACTTCTATATGTAAACTGCATGGAATATACTTGTATTCAATGTGAATACACTGTTATACCATGAGTTTTTAGTTCTATATGTAAACAGCATCAAATATACTTGTATTCAATGTGAATACACTGTTATACCATGAGTTTTTACTTCTATATATGAAACTTGCATGGAATATACTTGTATTCAATGTGAATACACTGTTATACCATGAGTTTTTAAACTTCTATATGTAAACAGCATGAAATATACTTGTATTCAATGTGAATATACACTTGTTATACCATGAGTTTTTACTTCTATATGTAAACAGCATCAAATATACTTGTATTCAATGTGAATACACTGTTATACCATGAGTTTTTACTTCTATATGTAAACAACTTCATGGAATATACTTGTATTCAATGTGAATACACTGTTATACCATGAGTTTTTACTTCTATATGTAAACTGCATGGAATATACTTGTATTCAATGTGAATACACTGTTATACCATGAGTTTTTACTTCTATATGTAAACTGCATGGAATATACTTGTATTCAATGTGAATACACTGTTATACCATGAGTTTTTACTTCTATATGTAAACTGCAATGAATATACTTGTATTCAATGTGACTACACTGTTATACCATGAGTTTTTACTTCTATATGTAAACAGCATCAAATATACTTGTATTCAATGTGAATACACTGTTATACCATGAGTTTTTACTTCTATATGTAAACTGCATGGAATATACTTGTATTCAATGTGAATACACTGTTATACCATGAGTTTTTACTTCTATTATGTAAACTGCATGGAATATACTTGTATTCAATGTGAATACACTGTTATACCATGAGTTTTTACTTCTATATGTAAACTGCATCGAATATACTTGTATTCAATGTGAATACACTGTTATACCATGAGTTTTTACTTCTATATGTAAACAGCATCAAATATACTTGTATTCAATGTGAATACACTGTTATACCATGAGTTTTTACTTCTATATGTAAACTGCATGGAATATACTTGTATTCAATGTGAATACACTGTTATACCATGAGTTTTTACTTCTATATGTAAACTGCATGGAAATATACTTGTATTCAATGTGAATACACTGTTATACCATGAGTTTTTACTTCTCTATATGTAAACTGCATGGAATATACTTGTATTCAATGTGAATACACTGTTATACCATGAGTTTTTATTACTTCTATATGTAAACTGCATGGAATATACTTGTATTCAATGTGAATACACTGTTATACCATGAGTTTTTTACTTCTATATGTAAACAGCATCAAATATACTTGTATTCAATGTGAATACACTGTTATACCATGAGTTTTTACTTCTATATGTAAACTGCATGGAATATACTTGTATTCAATGTGAATACACTGTTATACCATGAGTTTTTACTTCTATATGTAAACAGCATCAAATATACTTGTATTCAATGTGAATACACTGTTATACCATGAGTTTTTACTTCTATGTATGTAAAACTGCTGCATGGAATATACTTGTATTCAATGTGAATACACTGTTATACCATGAGTTTTTAGTTCTATATGTAAACAGCATCAAATATACTTGTATTCAATGTGAATACACTGTTATACCATGAGTTTTTACTTCTATATGTAAACTGCATGGAATATACTTGTATTCAATGTGAATACACTGTTATACCATGAGTTTTTACTTCTATATGTAAACTGCATCAGGAATATACTTGTATTCAATGTGAATACACTGTTATACCATGAGTTTTTACTTCTATATGTAAACAGCATCAAATATACTTGTATTCAATGTGAATACACTGTTATACCATGAGTTTTCTTCCTTCTATTATGTAAACTGCATGGAATATACTTGTATTCAATGTGAATACACTGTTATACCATGAGTTTTACTTCTTCTATATGTAAACTGCATCAGGAATATACTTGTATTCAATGTGAATACACTGTTATACCATGAGTTTTTACTTCTATATGTAAAAAACTTCATGGAATATACTTGTATTCAATGTGAATACACTGTTATACCATGAGTTTTTACTTCTATATGTAAACTGCATCAAATATACTTGTATTCAATGTGAATACACTGTTATACCATGAGTTTTTACTTCTATATGTAAACTGCATCGAATATACTTGTATTCAATGTGAATACACTGTTATACCATGAGTTTTTACTTCTATATGTAAACTGCATCAAATATACTTGTATTCAATGTGAATACACTGTTATACCATGAGTTTTTACTTCTATATGTAAACAGCATCAAATATACTTGTATTCAATGTGAATACACTGTTATACCATGAGTTTTTACTTCTATATGTAAACTGCATGGAATATACTTGTATTCAATGTGAATACACTGTTATACCATGAGTTTTTACTTCTATATGTAAACAGCATCAAATATACTTGTATTCAATGTGAATACACTGTTATACCATGAGTTTTTAGTTCTATATGTAAACAGCATCAAATATACTTGTATTCAATGTGAATACACTGTTATACCATGAGTTTTTACTTCTATATGTAAACTGCATGGAATATACTTGTATTCAATGTGAATACACTGTTATACCATGAGTTTTTACTTCTATATGTAAACAGCATCAAATATACTTGTATTCAATGTGAATACACTGTTATACCATGAGTTTTTAACTTCTATATGTAAACAGCATCAAATATACTTGTATTCAATGTGAATACACTGTTATACCATGAGTTTTTACTTCTATATGTAAACTGCATGGAATATACTTGTATTCAATGTGAATACACTGTTATACCATGAGTTTTTACTTCTATATGTAAACTGCATGGAATATACTTGTATTCAATGTGAATACACTGTTATACCATTGGTTTTTAGTTCTATATGTAAACAGCATCAAATATACTTGTATTCAATGTGAATACACTGTTATACCATGAGTTTTTACTTCTATATGTAAACTGCATGGAATATACTTGTATTCAATGTGAATACACTGTTATACCATGAGTTTTTACTTCTATATGTAAACTGCATGGAATATACTTGTATTCAATGTGAATACACTGTTATACCATGAGTTTTTACTTCTATATGTAAACTGCATGGAATATACTTGTATTCAATGTGAATACACTGTTATACCATGAGTTTTTACTTCTATATGTAAACTGCATGGAATATACTTGTATTCAATGTGAATACACTGTTATACCATGAGTTTTTTACTTCTATATGTAAACAGCATCAAATATACTTGTATTCAATGTGAATACACTGTTATACCATGAGTTTTTACTTCTATATGTAAACTGCATGGAATATACTTGTATTCAATGTGAATACACTGTTATACCATGAGTTTTTTACTTCTATATGTAAACAGCATCAAATATACTTGTATTCAATGTGAATACACTGTTATACCATGAGTTTTTACTTCTATATGTAAACAGCATCAAATATACTTGTATTCAATGTGAATACACTGTTATACCATGTGTGTTTTTACTTCTATATGTAAAAAACTGCATGAAATACTGTACTTGTATTCAATGTGAATACACTGTTATACCATGAGTTTTTACTTCTATATGTAAACTGCATGGAATATACTTGTATTCAATGTGAATACACTGTTATACCATGAGTTTTTACTTCTATAATGTAAACTGCATGGAATATACTTGTATTCAATGTGAATACACTGTTATACCATGAGTTTTTACTTCTATATGTAAACAGCATCAAATATACTTGTATTCAATGTGAATACACTGTTATACCATGAGTTTTTACTTTCTATATGTAAACTGCATGGAATATACTTGTATTCAATGTGAATACACTGTTATACCATGAGTTTTTACTTCTATATGTAAACTGCATGGAATATACTTGTATTCAATGTGAATACACTGTTATACCATGAGTTTTTACTTCTATATGTAAACTGCATGGAATATACTTGTATTCAATGTGAATACACTGTTATACCATGAGTTTTTACTTCTATATGTAAACTGCATGGAATATACTTGTATTCAATGTGAATACACTGTTATACCATGAGTTTTTTACTTCTATATGTAAACAGCATCAAATATACTTGTATTCAATGTGAATACACTGTTATACCATGAGTTTTTACTTCTATATGTAAACAGCATCAAATATACTTGTATTCAATGTGAATACACTGTTATACCATGAGTTTTTACTTCTATATGTAAACTGCATGAAATATACTTGTATTCAATGTGAATACACTGTTATACCATGAGTTTTTACTTCTATATGTAAACTGCATCGAATATACTTGTATTCAATGTGAATACACTGTTATACCATGAGTTTTTACTTCTTTATATGTAAACTGCATGGAATATACTTGTATTCAATGTGAATACACT
>NW_025533230.1:0-78100 GCF_020631705.1 Daphnia magna | reverse complement strand
TAGTAAAAACTCATGGTATAACAGTGTATTCACATTGAATACAAGTATATTCCATGCAGTTTACATATAGAAGTAAAAACTCATGGTATAACAGTGTATTCACATTGAATACAAGTATATTTGATGCTGTTTACATATAGAAGTAAAAACTCATGGTATAACAGTGTATTCACATTGAATACAAGTATATTTGATGCTGTTTACATATAGAAGTAAAAACTCATGGTATAACAGTGTATTCACATTGAATACAAGTATATTTGATGCTGTTTACATATAGAAGTAAAAACTCATGGTATAACAGTGTATTCACATTGAATACAAGTATATTCCATGCAGTTTACATATAGAATAAAAACTCATGGTATAACAGTGTATTCACATTGAATACAAGTATATTCCATGCAGTTTACATATAGAAGTAAAAACTCATGGTATAACAGTGTATTCACATTGAATACAAGTATATTTGATGCTGTTTACATATAGAAGTAAAAACTCATGGTATAACAGTGTATTCACATTGAATACAAGTATATTTCCATGCTGTTTACATATAGAAGTAAAAACTCATGGTATAACAGTGTATTCACATTGAATACAAGTATATTCCATGCTGTTTACATATAGAAGTAAAAACTCATGGTATAACAGTGTATTCACATTGAATACAAGTATATTTCATGCTGTTTACATATAGAAGTAAAAACTCATGGTATAACAGTGTATTCACATTGAATACAAGTATATTTGATGCTGTTTACATATAGAAGTAAAAACTCATGGTATAACAGTGTATTCACATTGAATACAAGTATATTCCATGCAGTTTACATATAGAATAAAAAAACTCATGGTATAACAGTGTATTCACATTGAATACAAGTATATTTGCATGCTGTTTACATATAGAAGTAAAAACTCATGGTATAACAGTGTATTCACATTGAATACAAGTATATTCCATGCAGTTTACATATAGAAGTAAAAACTCATGGTATAACAGTGTATTCACATTGAATACAAGTATATTCCAATGCAGTTTACATATAGAAGTAAAAACTCATGGTATAACAGTGTATTCACATTGAATACAAGTATATTTGCATGCTGTTTACATATAGAAGTAAAAACTCATGGTATAACAGTGTATTCACATTGAATACAAGTATATTCCATGCAGTTTACATATAGAAGTAAAAACTCATGGTATAACAGTGTATTCACATTGAATACAAGTATATTCCATGCAGTTTACATATAGAAGTAAAAACTCATGGTATAACAGTGTATTCACATTGAATACAAGTATATTCCATGCTGTTTACATATAGAAGTAAAAACTCATGGTATAACAGTGTATTCACATTGAATACAAGTATATTTGATGCTGTTTACATATAGAAGTAAAAACTCATGGTATAACAGTGTATTCACATTGAATACAAGTATATTTCCATGCTGTTTACATATAGAAGTAAAAAACTCATGGTATAACAGTGTATTCACATTGAATACAAGTATATTCCATGCAGTTTACATATAGAAGTAAAAACTCATGGTATAACAGTGTATTCACATTGAATACAAGTATATTCCATGCAGTTTACATATAAAAGTAAAAACTCATGGTATAACAGTGTATTCACATTGAATACAAGTATATTTCATGCTGTTTACATATAGAAGTAAAAACTCATGGTATAACAGTGTATTCACATTGAATACAAGTATATTTGATGCTGTTTACATATAGAAGTAAAAACTCATGGTATAACAGTGTATTCACATTGAATACAAGTATATTTCATGCTGTTTACATATAGAAGTAAAAACTCATGGTATAACAGTGTATTCACATTGAATACAAGTATATTCCATGCAGTTTACATATAGAAGTAAAAACTCATGGTATAACAGTGTATTCACATTGAATACAAGTATATTTCATGCAGTTTACATATAGAAGTAAAAACTCATGGTATAACAGTGTATTCACATTGAATACAAGTATATTTCATGCTGTTTACATATAGAAGTAAAAACTCATGGTATAACAGTGTATTCACATTGAATACAAGTATATTTCATGCTGTTTACATATAGAAGTAAAAACTCATGGTATAACAGTGTATTCACATTGAATACAAGTATATTCCATGCAGTTTACATATAGAAGTAAAAACTCATGGTATAACAGTGTATTCACATTGAATACAAGTATATTTGATGCTGTTTACATATAGAAGTAAAAACTCATGGTATAACAGTGTATTCACATTGAATACAAGTATATTCCATGCAGTTTACATATAGAAGTAAAAACTCATGGTATAACAGTGTATTCACATTGAATACAAGTATATTCCATGCAGTTTACATATAGAAGTAAAAACTCATGGTATAACAGTGTATTCACATTGAATACAAGTATATTTGATGCTGTTTACATATAGAAGTAAAAACTCATGGTATAACAGTGTATTCACATTGAATACAAGTATATTCCATGCAGTTTACATATAGAAGTAAAAACTCATGGTATAACAGTGTATTCACATTGAATACAAGTATATTTCATGCTGTTTACATATAGAAGTAAAAACTCATGGTATAACAGTGTATTCACATTGAATACAAGTATATTCCATGCAGTTTACTATATAGAGTAAAAACTCATGGTATAACAGTGTATTCACATTGAATACAAGTATATTCCATGCAGTTTACATATAGAAGTAAAAACTCATGGTATAACAGTGTATTCACATTGAATACAAGTATATTTCATGCAGTTTACATATAGAAGTAAAAACTCATGGTATAACAGTGTATTCACATTGAATACAAGTATATTTGATGCTGTTTACATATAGAAGTAAAAACTCATGGTATAACAGTGTATTCACATTGAATACAAGTATATTTCATGCTGTTTACATATAGAAGTAAAAACTCATGGTATAACAGTGTATTCACATTGAATACAAGTATATTCCATGCAGTTTACATATAGAAGTAAAAACTCATGGTATAACAGTGTATTCACATTGAATACAAGTATATTCCATGCAGTTTACATATAGAAGTAAAAACTCATGGTATAACAGTGTATTCACATTGAATACAAGTATATTTGATGCTGTTTACATATAGAAGTAAAAACTCATGGTATAACAGTGTATTCACATTGAATACAAGTATATTTCCATGCTGTTTACATATAGAAGTAAAAACTCATGGTATAACAGTGTATTCACATTGAATACAAGTATATTTCATGCTGTTTACATATAGAAGTAAAAACTCATGGTATAACAGTGTATTCACATTGAATACAAGTATATTCCATGCAGTTTACATATATAAGTAAAAACTCATGGTATAACAGTGTATTCACATTGAATACAAGTATATTTCATGCAGTTTACATATAGAAGTAAAAACTCATGGTATAACAGTGTATTCACATTGAATACAAGTATATTCCATGCTGTTTACATATAGAAGTAAAAACTCATGGTATAACAGTGTATTCACATTGAATACAAGTATATTTCATGCTGTTTACATATAGAAGTAAAAACTCATGGTATAACAGTGTATTCACATTGAATACAAGTATATTCCATGCAGTTTACATATAGAAGTAAAAACTCATGGTATAACAGTGTATTCACATTGAATACAAGTATATTTCCATGCTGTTTACATATAGAAGTAAAAACTCATGGTATAACAGTGTATTCACATTGAATACAAGTATATTCCATGCAGTTTACATATATAAATAAAAACTCATGGTATAACAGTGTATTCACATTGAATACAAGTATATTCCATGCAGTTTACATATAGAAGTAAAAACTCATGGTATAACAGTGTATTCACATTGAATACAAGTATATTTCATGCTGTTTACATATAGAAGTAAAAACTCATGGTATAACAGTGTATTCACATTGAATACAAGTATATTCCATGCAGTTTACATATAGAAGTAAAAACTCATGGTATAACAGTGTATTCACATTGAATACAAGTATATTTGATGCTGTTTACATATAGAAGTAAAAACTCATGGTATAACAGTGTATTCACATTGAATACAAGTATATTCCATGCAGTTTACATATAGAAGTAAAAACTCATGGTATAACAGTGTATTCACATTGAATACAAGTATATTCCATGCAGTTTACATATAGAAGTAAAAACTCATGGTATAACAGTGTATTCACATTGAATACAAGTATATTTCATGCTGTTTACATATAGAAGTAAAAACTCATGGTATAACAGTGTATTCACATTGAATACAAGTATATTTCATGCTGTTTACATATAGAAGTAAAAACTCATGGTATAACAGTGTATTCACATTGAATACAAGTATATTTCATGCTGTTTACATATAGAAGTAAAAACTCATGGTATAACAGTGTATTCACATTGAATACAAGTATATTCCATGCAGTTTACATATAGAAGTAAAAACTCATGGTATAACAGTGTATTCACATTGAATACAAGTATATTCCAATGCAGTTTACATATAGAAGTAAAAACTCATGGTATAACAGTGTATTCACATTGAATACAAGTATATTTCATGCTGTTTACATATAGAAGTAAAAACTCATGGTATAACAGTGTATTCACATTGAATACAAGTATATTCCATGCTGTTTACATATAGAAGTAAAAACTCATGGTATAACAGTGTATTCACATTGAATACAAGTATATTTCATGCTGTTTACATATAGAAAGTAAAAACTCATGGTATAACAGTGTATTCACATTGAATACAAGTATATTCCATGCAGTTTACATATAGAAGTAAAAACTCATGGTATAACAGTGTATTCACATTGAATACAAGTATATTCTGATGCAGTTTACATATAGAAGTAAAAACTCATGGTATAACAGTGTATTCACATTGAATACAAGTATATTTCATGCTGTTTACATATAGAAGTAAAAACTCATGGTATAACAGTGTATTCACATTGAATACAAGTATATTCCTGATGCTGTTTACATATAGAAGTAAAAACTCATGGTATAACAGTGTATTCACATTGAATACAAGTATATTCCATGCAGTTTACATATAGAAGTAAAAACTCATGGTATAACAGTGTATTCACATTGAATACAAGTATATTCCATGCTGTTTACATATAGGAATAAAAACTCATGGTATAACAGTGTATTCACATTGAATACAAGTATATTTCATGCTGTTTACATATAGAAGTAAAAACTCATGGTATAACAGTGTATTCACATTGAATACAAGTATATTCCATGCAGTTTACATATAGAAGTAAAAACTCATGGTATAACAGTGTATTCACATTGAATACAAGTATATTTGATGCTGTTTACATATAGAACTAAAAACTCATGGTATAACAGTGTATTCACATTGAATACAAGTATATTTCCATGCAGTTTACATATAGAAGTAAAAACTCATGGTATAACAGTGTATTCACATTGAATACAAGTATATTCCATGCAGTTTACATATAGAAGTAAAAACTCATGGTATAACAGTGTATTCACATTGAATACAAGTATATTTCATGCTGTTTACATATAGAAGTAAAAACTCATGGTATAACAGTGTATTCACATTGAATACAAGTATATTCCATGCTGTTTACATATAGAAGTAAAAACTCATGGTATAACAGTGTATTCACATTGAATACAAGTATATTTGATGCTGTTTACATATAGAAGTAAAAACTCATGGTATAACAGTGTATTCACATTGAATACAAGTATATTCCATGCAGTTTACATATAAAAGTAAAAACTCATGGTATAACAGTGTATTCACATTGAATACAAGTATATTCCATGCAGTTTACATATAGAAGTAAAAAAATCATGGTATAACAGTGTATTCACATTGAATACAAGTATATTTCATGCTGTTTACATATAGAAGTAAAAACTCATGGTATAACAGTGTATTCACATTGAATACAAGTATATTTCATGCTGTTTACATATAGAAGTAAAAACTCATGGTATAACAGTGTATTCACATTGAATACAAGTATATTTGATGCTGTTTACATATAGAAGTAAAAACTCATGGTATAACAGTGTATTCACATTGAATACAAGTATATTCCATGCAGTTTACATATAGAAGTAAAAACTCATGGTATAACAGTGTATTCACATTGAATACAAGTATATTTCCATGCTGTTTACATATAGAAGTAAAAACTCATGGGTATAACAGTGTATTCACATTGAATACAAGTATATTCCATGCAGTTTACATATAGAAGTAAAAACTCATGGTATAACAGTGTATTCACATTGAATACAAGTATATTCCATGCTGTTTACATATAGAAGTAAAAACTCATGGTATAACAGTGTATTCACATTGAATACAAGTATATTTCATGCTGTTTACATATAGAAGTAAAAACTCATGGTATAACAGTGTATTCACATTGAATACAAGTATATTCCATGCAGTTTACATATAGAAGTAAAAACTCATGGTATAACAGTGTATTCACATTGAATACAAGTATATTTCATGCTGTTTACATATAGAAGTAAAAACTCATGGTATAACAGTGTATTCACATTGAATACAAGTATATTTCATGCTGTTTACATATAGAAGTAAAAACTCATGGTATAACAGTGTATTCACATTGAATACAAGTATATTTCATGCTGTTTACATATAGGAAGTAAAAACTCATGGTATAACAGTGTATTCACATTGAATACAAGTATATTCCATGCAGTTTACATATAGAAGTAAAAACTCATGGTATAACAGTGTATTCACATTGAATACAAGTATATTTCATGCTGTTTACATATAGAAGTAAAAACTCATGGTATAACAGTGTATTCACATTGAATACAAGTATATTTTCCATGCTGTTTACATATAGAAGTAAAAACTCATGGTATAACAGTGTATTCACATTGAATACAAGTATATTTCATGCTGTTTACATATAGAAGTAAAAACTCATGGTATAACAGTGTATTCACATTGAATACAAGTATATTTGATGCTGTTTACATATAGAAGTAAAAACTCATGGTATAACAGTGTATTCACATTGAATACAAGTATATTCCATGCAGTTTACATATAGAAGTAAAAACTCATGGTATAACAGTGTATTCACATTGAATACAAGTATATTCCATGCAGTTTACATATAGAAGTAAAAACTCATGGTATAACAGTGTATTCACATTGAATACAAGTATATTTGATGCTGTTTACATATAGAAGTAAAAACTCATGGTATAACAGTGTATTCACATTGAATACAAGTATATTCCATGCAGTTTACATATAGAAGTAAAAACTCATGGTATAACAGTGTATTCACATTGAATACAAGTATATTTCATGCTGTTTACATATAGAAGTAAAAACTCATGGTATAACAGTGTATTCACATTGAATACAAGTATATTCCATGCTGTTTACATATAGAAGTAAAAACTCATGGTATAACAGTGTATTCACATTGAATACAAGTATATTTGATGCTGTTTACATATAGAAGTAAAAACTCATGGTATAACAGTGTATTCACATTGAATACAAGTATATTCCATGCAGTTTACATATATAAGTAAAAACTCATGGTATAACAGTGTATTCACATTGAATACAAGTATATTTGATGCTGTTTACATATAGAAGTAAAAACTCATGGTATAACAGTGTATTCACATTGAATACAAGTATATTCCATGCAGTTTACATATAGAAGTAAAAACTCATGGTATAACAGTGTATTCACATTGAATACAAGTATATTCCATGCAGTTTACATATAGAAGTAAAAACTCATGGTATAACAGTGTATTCACATTGAATACAAGTATATTTCATGCTGTTTACATATAGAAGTAAAAACTCATGGTATAACAGTGTATTCACATTGAATACAAGTATATTCCATGCAGTTTACATATAGAAGTAAAAACTCATGGTATAACAGTGTATTCACATTGAATACAAGTATATTTGATGCTGTTTACATATAGAAGTAAAAACTCATGGGTATAACAGTGTATTCACATTGAATACAAGTATATTCCATGCAGTTTACATATAGAAGTAAAAACTCATGGTATAACAGTGTATTCACATTGAATACAAGTATATTCCATGCAGTTTACATATAGAAGTAAAAACTCATGGTATAACAGTGTATTCACATTGAATACAAGTATATTTGATGCTGTTTACATATAGAAGTAAAAACTCATGGTATAACAGTGTATTCACATTGAATACAAGTATATTTCATGCTGTTTACATATAGAAGTAAAAACTCATGGTATAACAGTGTATTCACATTGAATACAAGTATATTTCATGCTGTTTACATATAGAAGTAAAAACTCATGGTATAACAGTGTATTCACATTGAATACAAGTATATTCCATGCAGTTTACATAGTAGAAGTAAAAACTCATGGTATAACAGTGTATTCACATTGAATACAAGTATATTCCATGCAGTTTACATATAGAAGTAAAAACTCATGGTATAACAGTGTATTCACATTGAATACAAGTATATTTGATGCTGTTTACATATAGAAGTAAAAACTCATGGTATAACAGTGTATTCACATTGAATACAAGTATATTTGATGCTGTTTACATATAGAAGTAAAAACTCATGGTATAACAGTGTATTCACATTGAATACAAGTATATTCCATGCAGTTTACATATAGAAGTAAAAACTCATGGTATAACAGTGTATTCACATTGAATACAAGTATATTTGATGCTGTTTACATATAGAAGTAAAAACTCATGGTATAACAGTGTATTCACATTGAATACAAGTATATTTCATGCTGTTTACATATAGAAGTAAAAACTCATGGTATAACAGTGTATTCACATTGAATACAAGTATATTCCATGCAGTTTACATATAGAAGTAAAAACTCATGGTATAACAGTGTATTCACATTGAATACAAGTATATTTCATGCTGTTTACATATAGAAGTAAAAACTCATGGTATAACAGTGTATTCACATTGAATACAAGTATATTTGCCATGCTGTTTACATATAGAAGTAAAAACTCATGGTATAACAGTGTATTCACATTGAATACAAGTATATTCCATGCTGTTTACATATAGAAGTAAAAACTCATGGTATAACAGTGTATTCACATTGAATACAAGTATATTTGATGCTGTTTACATATAGAAGTAAAAACTCATGGTATAACAGTGTATTCACATTGAATACAAGTATATTCCATGCAGTTTACATATAGAAGTAAAAACTCATGGTATAACAGTGTATTCACATTGAATACAAGTATATTCCATGCAGTTTACATATAGAAAGTAAAACTCATGGTATAACAGTGTATTCACATTGAATACAAGTATATTTGATGCTGTTTACATATAGAAGTAAAAACTCATGGTATAACAGTGTATTCACATTGAATACAAGTATATTCCATGCAGTTTACATATAGAAGTAAAAACTCATGGTATAACAGTGTATTCACATTGAATACAAGTATATTTGATGCTGTTTACATATAGAAGTAAAAACTCATGGTATAACAGTGTATTCACATTGAATACAAGTATATTTGATGCTGTTTACATATAGAAGTAAAAACTCATGGTATAACAGTGTATTCACATTGAATACAAGTATATTTGATGCTGTTTACATATAGAAGTAAAAACTCATGGTATAACAGTGTATTCACATTGAATACAAGTATATTCCATGCAGTTTACATATAGAAGTAAAAACTCATGGTATAACAGTGTATTCACATTGAATACAAGTATATTTGCATGCTGTTTACATATAGAAGTAAAAACTCATGGTATAACAGTGTATTCACATTGAATACAAGTATATTCCATGCAGTTTACATATATAAGTAAAAACTCATGGTATAACAGTGTATTCACATTGAATACAAGTATATTCCATGCAGTTTACATATAGAAGTAAAAACTCATGGTATAACAGTGTATTCACATTGAATACAAGTATATTTGATGCTGTTTACATATAGAAGTAAAAACTCATGGTATAACAGTGTATTCACATTGAATACAAGTATATTCCATGCAGTTTACATATAAAAGTAAAAACTCATGGTATAACAGTGTATTCACATTGAATACAAGTATATTTGATGCTGTTTACATATAGAAGTAAAAACTCATGGTATAACAGTGTATTCACATTGAATACAAGTATATTCCATGCAGTTTACATATAGAAGTAAAAACTCATGGTATAACAGTGTATTCACATTGAATACAAGTATATTCCATGCAGTTTACATATAGAAGTAAAAACTCATGGTATAACAGTGTATTCACATTGAATACAAGTATATTTGCATGCTGTTTACATATAGAAGTAAAAACTCATGGTATAACAGTGTATTCACATTGAATACAAGTATATTTGATGCTGTTTACATATAGAAGTAAAAACTCATGGTATAACAGTGTATTCACATTGAATACAAGTATATTTCATGCTGTTTACATATAGAAGTAAAAACTCATGGTATAACAGTGTATTCACATTGAATACAAGTATATTCCATGCAGTTTACATATAGAAGTAAAAACTCATGGTATAACAGTGTATTCACATTGAATACAAGTATATTCCATGCAGTTTACATATAGAAGTAAAAACTCATGGTATAACAGTGTATTCACATTGAATACAAGTATATTTGATGCTGTTTACATATAGAAGTAAAAACTCATGGTATAACAGTGTATTCACATTGAATACAAGTATATTTGATGCTGTTTACATATAGAAGTAAAAACTCATGGTATAACAGTGTATTCACATTGAATACAAGTATATTTCATGCTGTTTACATATAGAAGTAAAAACTCATGGTATAACAGTGTATTCACATTGAATACAAGTATATTCCATGCAGTTTACATATAGAAGTAAAAACTCATGGTATAACAGTGTATTCACATTGAATACAAGTATATTTGATGCAGTTTACATATAGAAGTAAAAACTCATGGTATAACAGTGTATTCACATTGAATACAAGTATATTTGATGCTGTTTACATATAGAAGTAAAAACTCATGGTATAACAGTGTATTCACATTGAATACAAGTATATTTGATGCTGTTTACATATAGAAGTAAAAACTCATGGTATAACAGTGTATTCACATTGAATACAAGTATATTCCATGCAGTTTACATATAGAAGTAAAAACTCATGGTATAACAGTGTATTCACATTGAATACAAGTATATTTGATGCTGTTTACATATAGAAGTAAAAACCCCATGGTATAACAGTGTATTCACATTGAATACAAGTATATTCCATGCAGTTTACATATAGAAGTAAAAACTCATGGTATAACAGTGTATTCACATTGAATACAAGTATATTTGCATGCTGTTTACATATAGAAGTAAAAACTCATGGTATAACAGTGTATTCACATTGAATACAAGTATATTCCATGCAGTTTACATATAGAAGTAAAAACTCATGGTATAACAGTGTATTCACATTGAATACAAGTATATTTGATGCTGTTTACATATAGAAGTAAAAACTCATGGTATAACAGTGTATTCACATTGAATACAAGTATATTTGATGCTGTTTACATATAGAAGTAAAAACTCATGGTATAACAGTGTATTCACATTGAATACAAGTATATTTGATGCTGTTTACATATAGAAGTAAAAACTCATGGTATAACAGTGTATTCACATTGAATACAAGTATATTTCATGCTGTTTACATATAGAAGTAAAAACTCATGGTATAACAGTGTATTCACATTGAATACAAGTATATTTGATGCTGTTTACATATAGAAGTAAAAACTCATGGTATAACAGTGTATTCACATTGAATACAAGTATATTCCATGCAGTTTACATATAGAAGTAAAAACTCATGGTATAACAGTGTATTCACATTGAATACAAGTATATTTGATGCTGTTTACATATAGAAGTAAAAACTCATGGTATAACAGTGTATTCACATTGAATACAAGTATATTCCATGCAGTTTACATATAGAAGTAAAAACTCATGGTATAACAGTGTATTCACATTGAATACAAGTATATTTGATGCTGTTTACATATAGAAGTAAAAACTCATGGTATAACAGTGTATTCACATTGAATACAAGTATATTCCATGCAGTTTACATATAGAATAAAAAACTCATGGTATAACAGTGTATTCACATTGAATACAAGTATATTTGATGCAGTTTACATATAGAAGTAAAAACTCATGGTATAACAGTGTATTCACATTGAATACAAGTATATTTGATGCTGTTTACATATAGAAGTAAAAACTCATGGTATAACAGTGTATTCACATTGAATACAAGTATATTCCATGCAGTTTACATATAGAAGTAAAAACTCATGGTATAACAGTGTATTCACATTGAATACAAGTATATTTGATGCTGTTTACATATAGAAGTAAAAACTCATGGTATAACAGTGTATTCACATTGAATACAAGTATATTTGCCATGCTGTTTACATATAGAAGTAAAAACTCATGGTATAACAGTGTATTCACATTGAATACAAGTATATTTCATGCTGTTTACATATAGAAGTAAAAACTCATGGTATAACAGTGTATTCACATTGAATACAAGTATATTCCATGCAGTTTACATATAGAAGTAAAAACTCATGGTATAACAGTGTATTCACATTGAATACAAGTATATTCCATGCAGTTTACATATAGAAGTAAAAACTCATGGTATAACAGTGTATTCACATTGAATACAAGTATATTTGATGCTGTTTACATATAGAAGTAAAAACTCATGGTATAACAGTGTATTCACATTGAATACAAGTATATTTGATGCTGTTTACATATAGAAGTAAAAACTCATGGTATAACAGTGTATTCACATTGAATACAAGTATATTTCATGCTGTTTACATATAGAAGTAAAAACTCATGGTATAACAGTGTATTCACATTGAATACAAGTATATTCCATGCAGTTTACATATAGAAGTAAAAACTCATGGTATAACAGTGTATTCACATTGAATACAAGTATATTTGCATGCAGTTTACATATAGAAGTAAAAACTCATGGTATAACAGTGTATTCACATTGAATACAAGTATATTTGATGCTGTTTACATATAGAAGTAAAAACTCATGGTATAACAGTGTATTCACATTGAATACAAGTATATTTGATGCTGTTTACATATAGAAGTAAAAACTCATGGTATAACAGTGTATTCACATTGAATACAAGTATATTCCATGCAGTTTACATATAGAAGTAAAAACTCATGGTATAACAGTGTATTCACATTGAATACAAGTATATTTGATGCTGTTTACATATAGAAGTAAAAACTCATGGTATAACAGTGTATTCACATTGAATACAAGTATATTCCATGCAGTTTACATATAGAAGTAAAAACTCATGGTATAACAGTGTATTCACATTGAATACAAGTATATTTGATGCTGTTTACATATAGAAGTAAAAACTCATGGTATAACAGTGTATTCACATTGAATACAAGTATATTCCATGCAGTTTACATATAGAAGTAAAAACTCATGGTATAACAGTGTATTCACATTGAATACAAGTATATTTGATGCTGTTTACATATAGAAGTAAAAACTCATGGTATAACAGTGTATTCACATTGAATACAAGTATATTTGATGCTGTTTACATATAGAAGTAAAAACTCATGGTATAACAGTGTATTCACATTGAATACAAGTATATTTGATGCTGTTTACATATAGAAGTAAAAACTCATGGTATAACAGTGTATTCACATTGAATACAAGTATATTTGATGCTGTTTACATATAGAAGTAAAAACTCATGGTATAACAGTGTATTCACATTGAATACAAGTATATTTGATGCTGTTTACATATAGAAGTAAAAACTCATGGTATAACAGTGTATTCACATTGAATACAAGTATATTCCATGCAGTTTACATATAGAAGTAAAAACTCATGGTATAACAGTGTATTCACATTGAATACAAGTATATTTGATGCTGTTTACATATAGAAGTAAAAACTCATGGTATAACAGTGTATTCACATTGAATACAAGTATATTCCATGCAGTTTACATATAGAAGTAAAAACTCATGGTATAACAGTGTATTCACATTGAATACAAGTATATTTGATGCTGTTTACATATAGAAGTAAAAACTCATGGTATAACAGTGTATTCACATTGAATACAAGTATATTCCATGCAGTTTACATATAGAAGTAAAAACTCATGGTATAACAGTGTATTCACATTGAATACAAGTATATTTGATGCAGTTTACATATAGAAGTAAAAACTCATGGTATAACAGTGTATTCACATTGAATACAAGTATATTTGATGCTGTTTACATATAGAAGTAAAAACTCATGGTATAACAGTGTATTCACATTGAATACAAGTATATTCCATGCAGTTTACATATAGAAGTAAAAACTCATGGTATAACAGTGTATTCACATTGAATACAAGTATATTTGATGCTGTTTACATATAGAAGTAAAAACTCATGGTATAACAGTGTATTCACATTGAATACAAGTATATTTGCCATGCTGTTTACATATAGAAGTAAAAACTCATGGTATAACAGTGTATTCACATTGAATACAAGTATATTTGATGCTGTTTACATATAGAAGTAAAAACTCATGGTATAACAGTGTATTCACATTGAATACAAGTATATTTCATGCTGTTTACATATAGAAGTAAAAACTCATGGTATAACAGTGTATTCACATTGAATACAAGTATATTCCATGCAGTTTACATATAGAAGTAAAAACTCATGGTATAACAGTGTATTCACATTGAATACAAGTATATTTCATGCAGTTTACATATAGAAGTAAAAACTCATGGTATAACAGTGTATTCACATTGAATACAAGTATATTTGATGCTGTTTACATATAGAAGTAAAAACTCATGGTATAACAGTGTATTCACATTGAATACAAGTATATTCCATGCAGTTTACATATAGAAGTAAAAACTCATGGTATAACAGTGTATTCACATTGAATACAAGTATATTCCATGCAGTTTAATACAGTTTATATATAGAAGTAAAAACTCATGGTATAACAGTGTATTCACATTGAATACAAGTATATTTGATGCTGTTTACATATAGAAGTAAAAACTCATGGTATAACAGTGTATTCACATTGAATACAAGTATATTTGATGCTGTTTACATATAGAAGTAAAAACTCATGGTATAACAGTGTATTCACATTGAATACAAGTATATTCCATGCAGTTTACATATAGAAGTAAAAACTCATGGTATAACAGTGTATTCACATTGAATACAAGTATATTTGATGCAGTTTACATATAGAAGTAAAAACTCATGGTATAACAGTGTATTCACATTGAATACAAGTATATTTGATGCTGTTTACATATAGAAGTAAAAACTCATGGTATAACAGTGTATTCACATTGAATACAAGTATATTCCATGCAGTTTACATATAGAAGTAAAAACTCATGGTATAACAGTGTATTCACATTGAATACAAGTATATTTGATGCTGTTTACATATAGAAGTAAAAACTCATGGTATAACAGTGTATTCACATTGAATACAAGTATATTTGCCATGCTGTTTACATATAGAAGTAAAAACTCATGGTATAACAGTGTATTCACATTGAATACAAGTATATTTGATGCTGTTTACATATAGAAGTAAAAACTCATGGTATAACAGTGTATTCACATTGAATACAAGTATATTTGATGCTGTTTACATATAGAAGTAAAAACTCATGGTATAACAGTGTATTCACATTGAATACAAGTATATTCCATGCAGTTTACATATAGAAGTAAAAACTCATGGTATAACAGTGTATTCACATTGAATACAAGTATATTTCATGCAGTTTACATATAGAAGTAAAAACTCATGGTATAACAGTGTATTCACATTGAATACAAGTATATTTGATGCTGTTTACATATAGAAGTAAAAACTCATGGTATAACAGTGTATTCACATTGAATACAAGTATATTCCATGCAGTTTACATATAGAAGTAAAAACTCATGGTATAACAGTGTATTCACATTGAATACAAGTATATTCCATGCAGTTTACATATAATAAAGAAGTAAAAACTCATGGTATAACAGTGTATTCACATTGAATACAAGTATATTTGATGCTGTTTACATATAGAAGTAAAAACTCATGGTATAACAGTGTATTCACATTGAATACAAGTATATTCCATGCAGTTTACATATAGAAGTAAAAACTCATGGTATAACAGTGTATTCACATTGAATACAAGTATATTCGATGCTGTTTACATATAGAAGTAAAAACTCATGGTATAACAGTGTATTCACATTGAATACAAGTATATTCCATGCAGTTTACATATAGAAGTAAAAACTCATGGTATAACAGTGTATTCACATTGAATACAAGTATATTTGATGCTGTTTACATATAGAAGTAAAAACTCATGGTATAACAGTGTATTCACATTGAATACAAGTATATTCGATGCAGTTTACATATAGAAGTAAAAACTCATGGTATAACAGTGTATTCACATTGAATACAAGTATATTTGATGCAGTTTACATATAGAAGTAAAAACTCATGGTATAACAGTGTATTCACATTGAATACAAGTATATTCGCACGTTTACATAATAGAAGTAAAAACTCATGGTATAACAGTGTATTCACATTGAATACAAGTATATTCCATGCAGTTTACATATAGAAGTAAAAACTCATGGTATAACAGTGTATTCACATTGAATACAAGTATATTTGATGCTGTTTACATATAGAAGTAAAAACTCATGGTATAACAGTGTATTCACATTGAATACAAGTATATTTGATGCTGTTTACATATAGAAGTAAAAACTCATGGTATAACAGTGTATTCACATTGAATACAAGTATATTCCATGCTGTTTACATATAGAAGTAAAAACTCATGGTATAACAGTGTATTCACATTGAATACAAGTATATTTGATGCTGTTTACATATAGAAGTAAAAACTCATGGTATAACAGTGTATTCACATTGAATACAAGTATATTTGATGCTGTTTACATATAGAAGTAAAAACTCATGGTATAACAGTGTATTCACATTGAATACAAGTATATTCGATGCAGTTTACATATAGAAGTAAAAACTCATGGTATAACAGTGTATTCACATTGAATACAAGTATATTTGATGCTGTTTACATATAGAAGTAAAAACTCATGGTATAACAGTGTATTCACATTGAATACAAGTATATTCCATGCAGTTTACATATAGAAGTAAAAACTCATGGTATAACAGTGTATTCACATTGAATACAAGTATATTTGATGCTGTTTACATATAGAAGTAAAAACTCATGGTATAACAGTGTATTCACATTGAATACAAGTATATTCCATGCAGTTTACATATAGAAGTAAAAACTCATGGTATAACAGTGTATTCACATTGAATACAAGTATATTTCATGCAGTTTACATATAGAAGTAAAAACTCATGGTATAACAGTGTATTCACATTGAATACAAGTATATTTGATGCTGTTTACATATAGAAGTAAAAACTCATGGTATAACAGTGTATTCACATTGAATACAAGTATATTCCATGCAGTTTACATATAGAAGTAAAAACTCATGGTATAACAGTGTATTCACATTGAATACAAGTATATTTCATGCAGTTTACATATACAGTTTACATATAGAAGTAAAAACTCATGGTATAACAGTGTATTCACATTGAATACAAGTATATTTGATGCAGTTTACATATAGAAGTAAAAACTCATGGTATAACAGTGTATTCACATTGAATACAAGTATATTTGATGCAGTTTACATATAGAAGTAAAAACTCATGGTATAACAGTGTATTCACATTGAATACAAGTATATTCCATGCAGTTTACATATAGAAGTAAAAACTCATGGTATAACAGTGTATTCACATTGAATACAAGTATATTTGATGCAGTTTACATATAGAAGTAAAAACTCATGGTATAACAGTGTATTCACATTGAATACAAGTATATTTGATGCTGTTTACATATAGAAGTAAAAAACTCATGGTATAACAGTGTATTCACATTGAATACAAGTATATTCCATGCAGTTTACATATAGAAGTAAAAACTCATGGTATAACAGTGTATTCACATTGAATACAAGTATATTTGATGCTGTTTACATATAGAAGTAAAAACTCATGGTATAACAGTGTATTCACATTGAATACAAGTATATTTGATGCAGTTTACATATAGAAGTAAAAACTCATGGTATAACAGTGTATTCACATTGAATACAAGTATATTTGATGCTGTTTACATATAGAAGTAAAAACTCATGGTATAACAGTGTATTCACATTGAATACAAGTATATTTGATGCTGTTTACATATAGAAGTAAAAACTCATGGTATAACAGTGTATTCACATTGAATACAAGTATATTCCAT
Source organism: Daphnia magna (assembly GCF_020631705.1). NCBI lineage: Eukaryota > Metazoa > Arthropoda > Branchiopoda > Diplostraca > Daphniidae > Daphnia > Daphnia magna. The sequence goes on along the minus strand of NW_025533230.1, from coordinate 59,432 downwards.
GCAGTTTACATATAGAAGTAAAAACTCATGGTATAACAGTGTATTCACATTGAATACAAGTATATTTGATGCTGTTTACATATAGAAGTAAAACTTCATGGTATAACAGTGTATTCACATTGAATACAAGTATATTCTATGCTGTTTACATATAGAAGTAAAAACTCATGGTATAACAGTGTATTCACATTGAATACAAGTATATTTGATGCTGTTTACATATAGAAGTAAAAACTCATGGTATAACAGTGTATTCACATTGAATACTGTTGGAAACGAAAGACGTCCCCAACGGCCGACGATGAGATCCGGCCGAACAACCAGGATTCCGGCCCATTTACGGGAATACGATCTTCGGGGCCCCCGATAGGTGGCCCCCTTGTCACCCGCCCGACTGTACTGATTCTTTGTGCCCTTTCCCCCCCCCTGGTGTCAATGTCATATTTTGGAGGGGGTCGGGCCCGGAGAGTCTCAATCTATCTACCCAACAAGTCAGTTCAATACAGTCAGCGTCGCAATCTCAAACTTGTGTCATCAACTTTAACTATTTACAACTCAATTCGGTAAGGTAACGCTAGACACACGATTCCTTCCGAACATGGTCCTTCGAACCTTCCTTTTTTGAACCGGTATATTTTTTGTGAAGCTGACTGCAACGAGAACGCCCCTCGGCAGAGCGTTCGGGTCTCTTTGGCAACAAAAGACCCACTGACTCTTTCAACTTAAACTGCTCTTACTATCAAACTTAAAACTCTCCCTTTAATCAAATTTCCAGAAAATTTAGTTAAGTGTATATGTGTGTGTGCTTTTCGACAATTCGTCTAGCCGTCATCGCCATTTTTTTGACAAACCGCGTGGCGGCCTGAGGCGTCAGAAAATCTGAACGCCTCACACACACACACACACACTCGACTGTAAAAGCAATTCACCCCTTTCCTTTTTTGACTCTCTTAAAAGTAAAAACATTTGAAATTCTTTCTTCCTCTCTCTCTCCCTAAACATCAACTTAAATTAAATTCAGAAAGTTTACTATTGATCTGTCTCTTTCTCTGCTTGTTCCTGCATCAATTTTTCACAACTTAACCCTTTCTTTTTTTTCTCTCAACGCTCCACTTTAGTGGAGCTCCAAGAAGGGCTCCTTTTTTTTCAGCAAAAATTAGGCCGAGCAAGAGGAAGGGGGCTACTGATGCACTCGCCAGAAGGCCCCAGAGAACGATCAATTTCCAGGATCGCCTGGATTCGAAGACTGGCGGAACAACAAAAAGGAAATTAAAGTCCCTCCATTGTTCCAATAACATCACTGTATTCTAGGAATGTCGTCTTGTCGTCGATAAATACAGGATGTGTCTTTCTTCCATAAATTTACTCTAACAATATTCAAAAAAAAAAAAAGCCTTCTTACATCAGTTGGGAGATAAGCAACAGCTGAACTCCATAACAAAAACCTTTTTCTTTTTTCTCTCAGCAGACAGAACACAGCATTCTGAAGGCGATTAGGTGAACTAGGGTCGAGCCAAAACTTAGCCGACCCGCCGCTCGTCACGCCACCTACTGAGAGAAGGGAGAGACGAAAAACTTTCACTCTCCAACAACAACGGCAGAGGCGCTGCAATCAAAACTTGAAGCAGCCACTCTCCAACAACACCGCAAGAGGCGCTGCACTCAGAAAAAAACTGGAAGCAGACACCTCAAGCAAACAACAACAAAAAAAGGCTTAACAATTAGAAATCAAACCAAAACAAATTAGTAACTATTTTCTTCCCTCCAATCACACCCAAGATGACCACCCCAACGAACGAAACGTCCCGGAGGGCCATCAAGGGCCACGTCAGACGCTGGATCCACAACATCCAGCAATACGACATCGTACAAATAGACCTAACAATCTACAATATATTGCTAGGAGCTGAAACCAGTCTAAAAAACATGCAAGCTAAATACAATCGACTCTCAGAAGCGGTCGCCAGAGACATGGAAGCATCAAACGCGACCCGTGCACAATTCGATGCTGAGGTCGACAGCGTGATCGCTCTGGAGGATGAGTGCAACGCTGCATACGTGATCGTCAGGCGAAAAAAGGATGAATTCAAAGCACTCAAAGAAGCTGAAGAAAGAAACCGGCAAAAAGCCGAACAAGACGCCATCAGGGCCAAAGAAAAGGCCGATCAGGACGCCATAAGGGCCCAAGAAAAAATCGATCAAGACGCTGCAAGAGCACAAGAGAGAATCATCCGTCAACAAGAACTTCAAGATCAACAGAACTTGTTCCGACAACTGATTGCCGCCATTCCAGCAGCAGCTGCACCAGGAGCACAAGCAGCTCCAGCCGCAGTTACATCGACTAAACTCCCAAAACGTCAAATTAAACCATTCAAAGGGGACGTGCTCGAATGGACGGCCTTCTGGGAAGGTTACAACGCAGCCGTCCATGAATCAGCCATTCCGGCAGTTCAAAAATTTGGATATCTTAAAGACTACTTGAAAGGTGAAGCACAGCTGTGCGTGGAGAACCTTGAGCTGACAGACGCCAACTACACCGTTGCAGTGAATCTACTGAAGGCGATGTACGGCAAACCAGACGTTCTGATCGAGGCCCACACCCACAAATTAGCCACGCTGCAACCAGTGAAAGACATAGCTGATACCGCGGCGCTCAGGTGCTTCCAGCTGACTATCCAGTCACATATCAATGCGTTGGAGACACTGGGAGTTGCAAGAACGAGCCATGGATGTCTCCTTGGATCAAGCATTTTACGCTCGATCCCATTCAAACTTCAAGCAAAGTGGGCTGAATCCGCAACAAACAAGGTAACAGACATTGACCAAGTGTTAAAATTTATCGAAGAGCAAGTTGAAGCTGCAGAGCGACTCAGCCGTCTGAGAGCTACTACACCAAAGCCGGCCCAAAATTCTCCGCAACCGGCAAAAACAACACCAGCAACAACACCGACAGCTTCCCAGCTCGGAGTCAGCAGCAAGCCGACTCCACAAACAAACCATCCAAGCAAAACAAGAAGAAATGGCAGCCCACCACCATCAAGGAGAGAAGCGACAGCATCATCTTCAAGAAAGCCAATGCTGCCCTGCGTGTTCTGCAAGGAGATGCATTGGGCCACGAATTGCCCAATGGAGCTGAAAGAAAAAAAGGCAGTCATCACCAACGAAAGAAGATGCTCAAACTGCTTCGGTCGACACGAGACCACCGTTTGTTTCAATCCCCACAGGTGTCAGCGATGCCGTGCAAAGCACCACACATCCTTGTGTGCCGAGAAAGATACCAGATTCGGATCCTCAACTATAATCCCAAATAAACCGGCCGCTGGAAGCAGCTCAACTACAGCGTGCGCAAGCTCCTTCGGTGAGATTATTCTCAAAACAGCAACCGTTTACATTTTAGGCCCATACGGAAAGCAGATCCGAGCAATTCTCTTCCTCGACGACGGCAGCCATAGAACATGGATTAAAAAGCAGATTTCAAGAGAGCTTCAACTGAAGATAATCCAGGTGGAACAAATCGCGACCAGGGCCTTCCGCCAGACAGAGGCCCCTCCAGCAGAAACTCACAACGTGGTCGAAATGACGGTGCGGGGCACCTGGCCAGGAGCCCCAACGGTGCGCATAGAAGCTTTGGAGGCAACCGACAAAGTAGGAAGCACCGGCCCGTACCAAACTACAGAATTTGCAAGAAAACTGTGGTTGGAAAATGAAAATTTGGCAGACGACCGCTTCGAACGTGAAGGAGGAGACGAGGACGTCGGAATTCTTGTTGGAATGGACCAAATGTTCAATATTATGTTCAACCAGCCAGCAATTACAAGCCCGTGCGGACTCAGAGCCTACAGTTCGAAACTTGGAAAGGTCATCGGCGGTCCATCCCAAGAAACAACATCGAAGCAAAGTCAATCAATTGTCAGTCAACTACTAGTCAATTCAAATTGCTCTCTACCACAGATCACCTCACAGCCATCAGAAATTTTTAACAGCATCCAATCAAACAAGTCGGAAAGCAGGGAGACAGGAAACTCCAGTCTCCTTCCACTACCAGAAAATTCTGAACAAATCTGCTTTTTCGACTCAACAAAAGAGAGTAAAAGGTTTGAAATGGAGAAGTTAAATTTTGATATGTCGTTATTTTGGCGTCTAGAAAATTTCGCGAACTTAAACGACTGCGTTGCTGTGGAGAAGGACGATCAATTCCGCTCCTTCTGCGAAGAAATCACGCGATTTGAAGACGGCAGATATTGCACGCCAATACCATGGACGACTGACAGATGGAGACTGGAAATCAACCACCAGATGGCAGCAGTAAGACTGAGAAGCATGCTGCACAAGCTCCGAAAATCTCCAGTCGACTTGGCCAACTACACAAAAGAAATCGAACAACTCATAGCAAACGGATTTGTAGAAGAGGCTGATTTCAATTACGATGGCCTCCACACTTATCTACCGCATCATCCAGTCTACCGAACAGACAAGGCCACCACAAAAATCCGACCAGTTTTCGACGGCGCCGCAAGATCCAAATATGGACCGAGCCTCAACGATGTTCTGGAGACCGGACCAAATCTTAATCCTGATCTCCTCTCGGTCTTAATGCGCTTCCGGATGAACCGGATCGCCTGGATTGCGGATATCGAAAAGGCCTTTCTCAACATCGCGCTGCAGCCCGAAGACGCTGAAGCTGTCAGATTTTTATGGCCAAGAAAACCGGAAGAACCCAACTCCGATTTCATCGCGTACAAATGGAAAAGAGTTCCATTTGGGCTAAGCTCAAGTCCATTCCTTTTAAGAGTCACTATTAACAAACATTTGCTCTCAGTCAAATCTAGATTTTCTACGACAGTCGAGCAGATAGAAGAGCAGCTTTACGTAGACGACTACCTCGGAGGAGCAGACGACGTGCCAACAGCCATAACTACGGTAGAAGAAACCGTCACGCTATTCTCAGAGGCCCAACTCAACATGAGGAGCTGGGCAACAAACAACAAGCAGCTCCGTGACTTTCTCACCGAAAAAGAAATGTCGAACCAGATTGTCGGAATTCTTTCACCCACAATAGACGGCCAGCAAAAGGCACTGGGTCTTAGATGGGACACGAGCTCCGATTCATTTAAATTTGACCCTACATCTATAATGGAAGCAGCCGTGCAGATAGGAGAAAAAATCACCAAAAGAAAAATTCTGAGCATTTCAGCAAGGATATTCGACCCAATTGGTTTCCTAGCTCCTACAGTCTTACTTTTAAAAATAATTTATCAAAAACTTTGGGAAGGAGACATAGGTTGGGACGATGACGCCACACCCGAAGTGAAGAACACCTGGAGCAGCATCATGAAAGGCCTGAAGGATCTACATCATTTGGAGATCCCACGATGGATTGGATATTCAAAAACTTCCATCGTCTCCGCAGAAATTCACGTGTTCGGCGATGCATCAGAAGCAGCCTACGGAGCAGTAGCCTACGCACGGCTCCGACTGGAGAACGGAATTCCTTACACCATCCTCCTTGCAAGCAAAACCAGAGTGGCACCTCTCCCAAAAAAGAAAGTAACGTTACCCAGACTCGAACTACTAAGCTCTTTGTTAGCAATTCGTTTAGGAGAGAAAATCCGAACCTCCCTTCACACCGAGTCATGGAAAACGACTTACTGGACAGACTCCCTCGTCACACTTGGATGGATACGAGGAGATCCTTATCGTTGGAGACCATTCGTACGAAACCAGGTGGAAACAATCAGAAAATTTTCCAACGCGGATTGGTGGAGACATTGCCCCGGATTGGAGAATCCAGCCGATCTCGCTTCGCGGGGGAGCGCCAGCGCATGCGCTGGTGGAATCGAAACTTTGGTGGCATGGACCAGCCTGGCTGACAGAAGGAGAAAGCGAATGGCCGAATTCTCCAGAAAACCACTCCACCGAAACTCAAGAGAAAATCGAGGAAGAGGAGACAAAGAAAACGGCAACTGTCTCCTTTGCAGCAGTCGAAACAGCCCAGCCGATTGAATGGTACCTCGACAAAACCTCTACATGGACAAAACTACTCTTCAGAACAGCCTGGGTCCTCAGAGCACTCAACCGTATGAAGAAAAGAACGCGCGACCCAGGACTTGAACTAAAAGAAGTCATTACAGTCGCCGGAAAAGAAATAACGATCGACAAGATAGTCACCGAAGAGCTGAACGAAGCGGAGCTAGCCATCTGCAGACAGCTCCAAATAGAACGCTATCCCAAAGCTTTTCGGACACTCCAGCTCGGACTGCAGATTCATCCAAAGGAGAAAATCGCATCGCTCCGACCGGTCTGGGACAATCGAGATCGACTCATCCGAGTCAGTGGAAGAGTGGCGCTCGCCCTCAGGGATCGAGACATTCAACCACCGATCCTTCTCCCAGCAAACCATCCTGTTGTAAAAATGTTAATAACTAACAAACATGTATTTAATTCACACACAGGAGTAAAGACGACACTGTCAGAACTGAAAGAAAAATATTGGATCGTGAAAGGACGCCAACAAGTGAGAAACGTTTGGTTCGCCTGTGTGAAGTGCCAGAAGCTGACTTCACCTCCTTTCCGACAAATAGCAGCGCCGCTACCAGCCAACCGACTCCGCGATGCCAGGGCATTCGAAATAACCGGAACCGATTTCGCTGGCCCGCTGTACTACAAAAACGCAACTCCGAAAAGGAAATCCAAGTCGGCGCCATCCGTCGAACAAGTCATTCCGGAACCTCCACCAGAAGAAGAGAACCGGATGCAGCGGAGCTTCCCACCGAAGAAGCTCCCGAAGAAGAAGACGATGGCGACCAACCGGATCCGACACAACAAGTCAACAAAAAGCAACCCAAAAGTTACATGTGCATCTTTACTTGTGCCGTGACGAGAGCGATTCATCTGGAGTTAACCAAGGACATGACGGCTCGCTCCTTTCTGTTAGCTTTCCGTCGATTCTCCGCCAGAAGAGGCCCAGTGTCAGTGATGTACAGTGACAACGCCCAAACATTCCGCTGTGTGTCTCGATATCTTAAAAACATTCGATCCGACCCATCCGTTCACGACCTCCTCGCCATGAGAAGAACCAGCTGGATCTTCTCTGTTAGCCTCGCTCCATGGTGGGGCGGATTTTGGGAGAGGATGGTGAGGATCACGAAAGATCTTTTGAGACGATCCAACGGGCGCGCATGTCTCACGTACGACGAGCTGGAAGTGAGTTTAATCGAAACGGAAAGTGTGATTAACGCGAGACCGTTGAACTACATTGGCGAAGGAGTGGACGATCCGCTCCCGATCACTCCGAATCAGTTTCTCAACAATCGTCGTTCAACTTGTGCTACGCCGGAGCCAGCAGTCAACCTATTGGCTCCCGATTCAACAAGTGAACTACTTAAGAAAATGGATCAGAACAGGCGTGACTACGTCAGCAACTTGTGCTCGCGGTTCGTCTCCGATTACCTGATGCAGCTGGATAATTTTCACGCAAAGGGAGCGTCGGGTAGAAAAATCCGCGTCGGAGAAGTTGTCGTAATCCACGACAAACTTTCCAAACGGCTCATGTGGAAGACGGGAGTAGTCAAGGAATTACTCCCCAGCTGCGACGGCTTAGTCCGATCCGCGATCGTCAAGTTCCCATCCGGTAATTTATTAACCCGAGCCATTCAATGTTTGTATCCCGTAGAACTTAGAGAAGATCAACCGGAAGATGTGGAGATCGCAGACGGTGTATTGAATCCGGAGCCAGCTGAAACAACTGCTCCGCAATTTCCAAATCCACCCGATCCGGCTCCATTCCCATTGCTTTCGATCGATCCAGCTGACGTCGAAGAAGATGATCATGTGGCCAATCCGGCCGCAACTGACGTCGGCGAGGTCGAGGCCCAAGGCATGGGCTCTGGTGGGGAGTATGTTGGAAACGAAAGACGTCCCCAACGGCCGACGATGAGATCCGGCCGAACAACCAGGATTCCGGCCCATTTACGGGAATACGATCTTCGGGGCCCCCGATAGGTGGCCCCTTGTCACCCGCCCGACTGTACTGATTCTTTGTGCCCTTTCCCCCCCCCTGGTGTCAATGTCATATTTTGGAGGGGGTCGGGCCCGGAGAGTCTCAATCTATCTACCCAACAAGTCAGTTCAATACAGTCAGCGTCGCAATCTCAAACTTGTGTCATCAACTTTAACTATTTACAACTCAATTCGGTAAGGTAACGCTAGACACACGATTCCTTCCGAACAAATACAAGTATATTTGATGCTGTTTACATATAGAAGTAAAAACTCATGGTATAACAGTGTATTCACATTGAATACAAGTATATTTGATGCTGTTTACATATAGAAGTAAAAACTCATGGTATAACAGTGTATTCACATTGAATACAAGTATATTTGATGCTGTTTACATATAGAAGTAAAAACTCATGGTATAACAGTGTATTCACATTGAATACAAGTATATTCCATGCAGTTTACATATAGAAGTAAAAACTCATGGTATAACAGTGTATTCACATTGAATACAAGTATATTCCATGCAGTTTACATATAGAAGTAAAAACTCATGGTATAACAGTGTATTCACATTGAATACAAGTATATTTGATGCTGTTTACATATAGAAGTAAAAACTCATGGTATAACAGTGTATTCACATTGAATACAAGTATATTCCATGCAGTTTACATATAGAAGTAAAAACTCATGGTATAACAGTGTATTCACATTGAATACAAGTATATTTGATGCTGTTTACATATAGAAGTAAAAACTCATGGTATAACAGTGTATTCACATTGAATACAAGTATATTTGATGCAGTTTACATATAGAAGTAAAAACTCATGGTATAACAGTGTATTCACATTGAATACAAGTATATTCCATGCAGTTTACATATAGAAGTAAAAACTCATGGTATAACAGTGTATTCACATTGAATACAAGTATATTTGATGCAGTTTACATATAGAAGTAAAAACTCATGGTATAACAGTGTATTCACATTGAATACAAGTATATTTGATGCTGTTTACATATAGAAGTAAAAACTCATGGTATAACAGTGTATTCACATTGAATACAAGTATATTTGATGCTGTTTACATATAGAAGTAAAAACTCATGGTATAACAGTGTATTCACATTGAATACAAGTATATTTGATGCTGTTTACATATAGAAGTAAAAACTCATGGTATAACAGTGTATTCACATTGAATACAAGTATATTCGATGCAGTTTACATATAGAAGTAAAAACTCATGGTATAACAGTGTATTCACATTGAATACAAGTATATTTGATGCTGTTTACATATAGAAGTAAAAACTCATGGTATAACAGTGTATTCACATTGAATACAAGTATATTCCATGCAGTTTACATATAGAAAGAAAAACTCATGGTATAACAGTGTATTCACATTGAATACAAGTATATTCCATGCAGTTTACATATAGAAGTAAAAACTCATGGTATAACAGTGTATTCACATTGAATACAAGTATATTCCATGCAGTTTACATATAGAAGTAAAAACTCATGGTATAACAGTGTATTCACATTGAATACAAGTATATTTGATGCTGTTTACATATAGAAGTAAAAACTCATGGTATAACAGTGTATTCACATTGAATACAAGTATATTTGATGCTGTTTATATATAGAAGTAAAAACTCATGGTATAACAGTGTATTCACATTGAATACAAGTATATTCCATGCAGTTTACATATAGAAGTAAAAACTCATGGTATAACAGTGTATTCACATTGAATACAAGTATATTCCATGCAGTTTACATATAGAAGTAAAAACTCATGGTATAACAGTGTATTCACATTGAATACAAGTATATTCCATGCAGTTTACATATAGAAGTAAAAACTCATGGTATAACAGTGTATTCACATTGAATACAAGTATATTTGATGCTGTTTACATATAGAAGTAAAAACTCATGGTATAACAGTGTATTCACATTGAATACAAGTATATTCCATGCAGTTTACATATAGAAGTAAAAACTCATGGTATAACAGTGTATTCACATTGAATACAAGTATATTTGATGCTGTTTACATATAGAAGTAAAAACTCATGGTATAACAGTGTATTCACATTGAATACAAGTATATTTGATGCTGTTTACATATAGAAGTAAAAACTCATGGTATAACAGTGTATTCACATTGAATACAAGTATATTCGATGCAGTTTACATATAGAAGTAAAAACTCATGGTATAACAGTGTATTCACATTGAATACAAGTATATTTGATGCTGTTTACATATAGAAGTAAAAACTCATGGTATAACAGTGTATTCACATTGAATACAAGTATATTTGATGCTGTTTACATATAGAAGTAAAAACTCATGGTATAACAGTGTATTCACATTGAATACAAGTATATTTGATGCTGTTTACATATAGAAGTAAAAACTCATGGTATAACAGTGTATTCACATTGAATACAAGTATATTTGATGCTGTTTACATATAGAAGTAAAAACTCATGGTATAACAGTGTATTCACATTGAATACAAGTATATTTGATGCTGTTTACATATAGAAGTAAAAACTCATGGTATAACAGTGTATTCACATTGAATACAAGTATATTCCATGCAGTTTACATATAGAAGTAAAAACTCATGGTATAACAGTGTATTCACATTGAATACAAGTATATTCCATGCTGTTTACATATAGAAGTAAAAACTCATGGTATAACAGTGTATTCACATTGAATACAAGTATATTCCATGCAGTTTACATATAGAAGTAAAAACTCATGGTATAACAGTGTATTCACATTGAATACAAGTATATTTGATGCTGTTTACATATAGAAGTAAAAACTCATGGTATAACAGTGTATTCACATTGAATACAAGTATATTTGATGCTGTTTATATATAGAAGTAAAAACTCATGGTATAACAGTGTATTCACATTGAATACAAGTATATTCCATGCAGTTTACATATAGAAGTAAAAACTCATGGTATAACAGTGTATTCACATTGAATACAAGTATATTCCATGCAGTTTACATATAGAAGTAAAAACTCATGGTATAACAGTGTATTCACATTGAATACAAGTATATTCGATGCAGTTTACATATAGAAGTAAAAACTCATGGTATAACAGTGTATTCACATTGAATACAAGTATATTTGATGCTGTTTACATATAGAAGTAAAAACTCATGGTATAACAGTGTATTCACATTGAATACAAGTATATTTGATGCTGTTTACATATAGAAGTAAAAACTCATGGTATAACAGTGTATTCACATTGAATACAAGTATATTTGATGCTGTTTACATATAGAAGTAAAAACTCATGGTATAACAGTGTATTCACATTGAATACAAGTATATTTGATGCTGTTTACATATAGAAGTAAAAACTCATGGTATAACAGTGTATTCACATTGAATACAAGTATATTCCATGCAGTTTACATATAGAAGTAAAAACTCATGGTATAACAGTGTATTCACATTGAATACAAGTATATTTGATGCTGTTTACATATAGAAGTAAAAACTCATGGTATAACAGTGTATTCACATTGAATACAAGTATATTTGATGCAGTTTACATATAGAAGTAAAAACTCATGGTATAACAGTGTATTCACATTGAATACAAGTATATTTGATGCAGTTTACATATAGAAGTAAAAACTCATGGTATAACAGTGTATTCACATTGAATACAAGTATATTCCATGCAGTTTACATATAGAAGTAAAAACTCATGGTATAACAGTGTATTCACATTGAATACAAGTATATTCCATGCAGTTTACATATAGAAGTAAAAACTCATGGTATAACAGTGTATTCACATTGAATACAAGTATATTTGATGCTGTTTACATATAGAAGTAAAAACTCATGGTATAACAGTGTATTCACATTGAATACAAGTATATTTGATGCTGTTTACATATAGAAGTAAAAACTCATGGTATAACAGTGTATTCACATTGAATACAAGTATATTTGATGCTGTTTACATATAGAAGTAAAAACTCATGGTATAACAGTGTATTCACATTGAATACAAGTATATTTGATGCTGTTTACATATAGAAGTAAAAACTCATGGTATAACAGTGTATTCACATTGATTACAAGTATATTTGATGCTGTTTACATATAGAAGTAAAAACTCATGGTATAACAGTGTATTCACATTGAATACAAGTATATTCCATGCAGTTTACATATAGAAGTAAAAACTCATGGTATAACAGTGTATTCACATTGAATACAAGTATATTCCATGCAGTTTACATATAAAGTAAAAACTCATGGTATAACAGTGTATTCACATTGAATACAAGTATATTTGATGCTGTTTACATATAGAAGTAAAAACTCATGGTATAACAGTGTATTCACATTGAATACAAGTATATTTGATGCTGTTTACATATAGAAGTAAAAACTCATGGTATAACAGTGTATTCACATTGAATACAAGTATATTCCATGCAGTTTACATATAGAAGTAAAAACTCATGGTATAACAGTGTATTCACATTGAATACAAGTATATTTGATGCTGTTTACATATAGAAGTAAAAACTCATGGTATAACAGTGTATTCACATTGAATACAAGTATATTTGATGCTGTTTACATATAGAAGTAAAAACTCATGGTATAACAGTGTATTCACATTGAATACAAGTATATTTGATGCTGTTTACATATAGAAGTAAAAACTCATGGTATAACAGTGTATTCACATTGAATACAAGTATATTCCATGCAGTTTACATATAGAAGTAAAAACTCATGGTATAACAGTGTATTCACATTGAATACAAGTATATTTGATGCTGTTTACATATAGAAGTAAAAACTCATGGTATAACAGTGTATTCACATTGAATACAAGTATATTTGATGCTGTTTACATATAGAAGTAAAAACTCATGGTATAACAGTGTATTCACATTGAATACAAGTATATTCCATGCAGTTTACATATAGAAGTAAAAACTCATGGTATAACAGTGTATTCACATTGAATACAAGTATATTTGATGCTGTTTACATATAGAAGTAAAAACTCATGGTATAACAGTGTATTCACATTGAATACAAGTATATTTGATGCAGTTTACATATAGAAGTAAAAACTCATGGTATAACAGTGTATTCACATTGAATACAAGTATATTCCATGCAGTTTACATATAGAAGTAAAAACTCATGGTATAACAGTGTATTCACATTGAATACAAGTATATTCCATGCAGTTTACATATAGAAGTAAAAACTCATGGTATAACAGTGTATTCACATTGAATACAAGTATATTTGATGCTGTTTACATATAGAAGTAAAAACTCATGGTATAACAGTGTATTCACATTGAATACAAGTATATTTGATGCTGTTTACATATAGAAGTAAAAACTCATGGTATAACAGTGTATTTACATTGAATACAAGTATATTCCATGCAGTTTACATATAGAAGTAAAAACTCATGGTATAACAGTGTATTCACATTGAATACAAGTATATTCCATGCAGTTTACATATAGAAGTAAAAACTCATGGTATAACAGTGTATTCACATTGAATACAAGTATATTCCATGCAGTTTACATATAGAAGTAAAAACTCATGGTATAACAGTGTATTCACATTGAATACAAGTATATTTGATGCTGTTTACATATAGAAGTAAAAACTCATGGTATAACAGTGTATTCACATTGAATACAAGTATATTTGATGCTGTTTTTATATAGAAGTAAAAACTCATGGTATAACAGTGTATTCACATTGAATACAAGTATATTCCATGCAGTTTACATATAGAAGTAAAAACTCATGGTATAACAGTGTATTCACATTGAATACAAGTATATTCCATGCAGTTTACATATAGAAGTAAAAACTCATGGTATAACAGTGTATTCACATTGAATACAAGTATATTCGATGCAGTTTACATATAGAAGTAAAAACTCATGGTATAACAGTGTATTCACATTGAATACAAGTATATTTCATGCTGTTTACATATAGAAGTAAAAACTCATGGTATAACAGTGTATTCACATTGAATACAAGTATATTCCATGCAGTTTACATATAGAAGTAAAAACTCATGGTATAACAGTGTATTCACATTGAATACAAGTATATTTGATGCTGTTTACATATAGAAGTAAAAACTCATGGTATAACCGTGTATTCACATTGAATACAAGTATATTCCATGCAGTTTACATATAGAAGTAAAAACTCATGGTATAACAGTGTATTCAAATTGAATACAAGTATATTTGATGCTGTTTACATATAGAAGTAAAAACTCATGGTATAACAGTGTATTCACATTGAATACAAGTATATTTGATAGAGTTTACATATAGAAGTAAAAACTCATGGTATAACAGTGTATTCACATTGAATACAATTATATTTGATGCAGTTTACATATAGAAGTAAAAACTCATGGTATAACAGTGTATTCACATTGAATACAAGTATATTCCATGCAGTTTACATATAGAAGTAAAAACTCATGGTATAACAGTGTATTCACATTGAATACAAGTATATTCCATGCAGTTTACATATAGAAGTAAAAACTCATGGTATAACAGTGTATTCACATTGAATACAAGGATATTTGATGCTGTTTACATATAGAAGTAAAAACTCATGGTATAACAGTTTATTCACATTGAATACAAGTATATTTGATGCTGTTTACATATAGAAGTAAAAACTCATGGTATAACAGTGTATTCACATTGAATACAAGTATATTTGATGCTGTTCACATATAGAAGTAAAAACTCATGGTATAACAGTGTATTCACATTGAATACAAGTACATTTGATGCTGTTTACATATAGAAGTAAAAACTCATGGTATAACTTTGTATTCACATTGGTAACAAGTATATTTGATGCTGTTTACATATAGAAGTAAAAACTCATGGTATAACAGTGTATTCACATTGAATACAAGTATATTCCATGCAGTTTACATATAGAAGTAAAAACTCATGGTATATACAGTGTATTCACATTGAATACAAGTATATTCGATGCAGTTTACATATAGAAGTAAAAACTCATGGTATAACAGTGTATTCACATTGAATACAAGTATATTTGATGCTGTTTACATATAGAAGTAAAAACTCATGGTATAACAGTGTATTCACATTGAATACAAGTATATTTGATGCTGTTTACATATAGAAGTAAAAACTCATGGTATAACAGTGTATTCACATTGAATACAAGTATATTCCATGCAGTTTACATATAGAAGTAAAAACTCATGGTATAACAGTGTATTCACATTGAATACAAGTATATTTGATGCTGTTTACATATAGAAGTAAAAACTCATGGTATAACAGTGTATTCACATTGAATACAAGTATATTTGATGCTGTTTACATATAGAAGTAAAAACTCATGGTATAACAGTGTATTCACATTGAATACAAGTATATTTGATGCTGTTTACATATAGAAGTAAAAACTCATGGTATAACAGTGTATTCACATTGAATACAAGTATATTCCATGCAGTTTACATATAGAAGTAAAAACTCATGGTATAACAGTGTATTCACATTGAATACAAGTATATTTGATGCTGTTTACATATAGAAGTAAAAACTCATGGTATAACAGTGTATTCACATTGAATACAAGTATATTTGATGCTGTTTACATATAGAAGTAAAAACTCATGGTATAACAGTGTATTCACATTGAATACAAGTATATTCCATGCAGTTTACATATAGAAATAAAAACTCATGGTATAACAGTGTATTCACATTGAATACAAGTATATTTGATGCTGTTTACATATAGAAGTAAAAACTCATGGTATAACAGTGTATTCACATTGAATACAAGTATATTCGATGCAGTTTACATATAGAAGTAAAAACTCATGGTATAACAGTGTATTCACATTGAATACAAGTATATTCGATGCAGTTTACATATAGAAGTAAAAACTCATGGTATAACAGTGTATTCACATTGAATACAAGTATATTTCATGCTGTTTACATATAGAAGTAAAAACTCATGGTATAACAGTGTATTCACATTGAATACAAGTATATTTGATGCTGTTTACATATAGAAGTAAAAACTCATGGTATAACAGTGTATTCACATTGAATACAAGTATATTTGATGCTGTTTACATATAGAAGTAAAAACTCATGGTATAACAGTGTATTCACATTGAATACAAGTATATTTGATGCTGTTTACATATAGAAGTAAAAACTCATGGTATAACAGTGTATTCACATTGAATACAAGTATATTCCATGCAGTTTACATATAGAAGTAAAAACTCATGGTATAACAGTGTATTCACATTGAATACAAGTATATTTGATGCTGTTTACATATAGAAGTAAAAACTCATGGTATAACAGTGTATTCACATTGAATACAAGTATATTCCATGCAGTTTACATATAGAAGTAAAAACTCATGGTATAACAGTGTATTCACATTGAATACAAGTATATTTGATGCTGTTTACATATAGAAGTAAAAACTCATGGTATAACAGTGTATTCACATTGAATACAAGTATATTTGATGCTGTTTACATATAGAAGTAAAAACTCATGGTATAACAGTGTATTCACATTGAATACAAGTATATTCCATGCAGTTTACATATAGAAGTAAAAACTCATGGTATAACAGTGTATTCACATTGAATACAAGTATATTTGATGCTGTTTACATATAGAAGTAAAAACTCATGGTATAACAGTGTATTCACATTGAATACAAGTATATTCGATGCAGTTTACATATAGAAGTAAAAACTCATGGTATAACAGTGTATTCACATTGAATACAAGTATATTTGATGCTGTTTACATATAGAAGTAAAAACTCATGGTATAACAGTGTATTCACATTGAATACAAGTATATTCGATGCTGTTTACATATAGAAGTAAAAACTCATGGTATAACAGTGTATTCACATTGAATACAAGTATATTTGATGCTGTTTACATATAGAAGTAAAAACTCATGGTATAACAGTGTATTCACATTGAATACAAGTATATTTGATGCTGTTTACATATAGAAGTAAAAACTCATGGTATAACAGTGTATTCACATTGAATACAAGTATATTTGATGCTGTTTACATATAGAAGTAAAAACTCATGGTATAACAGTGTATTCACATTGAATACAAGTATATTCCATGCTGTTTACATATAGAAGTAAAAACTCATGGTATAACAGTGTATTCACATTGAATACAAGTATATTTGATGCAGTTTACATATAGAAGTAAAAACTCATGGTATAACAGTGTATTCACATTGAATACAAGTATATTTGATGCTGTTTACATATAGAAGTAAAAACTCATGGTATAACAGTGTATTCACATTGAATACAAGTATATTTGATGCTGTTTACATATAGAAGTAAAAACTCATGGTATAACAGTGTATTCACATTGAATACAAGTATATTCCATGCAGTTTACATATAGAAGTAAAAACTCATGGTATAACAGTGTATTCACATTGAATACAAGTATATTTGATGCTGTTTACATATAGAAGTAAAAACTCATGGTATAACAGTGTATTCACATTGAATACAAGTATATTCCATGCAGTTTACATATACAGTTTACATATAGATGTAAAAACTCATGGTATAACAGTGTATTCACATTGACTACAAGTATATTTGATGCTGTTTACATATAGAAGTAAAAACTCATGGTATAACAGTGTATTCACATTGAATACAAGTATATTTGATGCTGTTTACATATAGAAGTAAAAACTCATGGTATAACAGTGTATTCACATTGAATACAAGTATATTCCATGCAGTTTACATATAGAAGTAAAAACTCATGGTATAACAGTGTATTCACATTGAATACAAGTATATTTGATGCTGTTTACATATAGAAGTAAAAACTCATGGTATAACAGTGTATTCACATTGAATACAAGTATATTTGATGCTGTTTACATATAGAAGTAAAAACTCATGGTATAACAGTGTATTCACATTGAATACAAGTATATTCCATGCAGTTTACATATAGAAGTAAAAACTCATGGTATAACAGTGTATTCACATTGAATACAAGTATATTTGATGCTGTTTACATATAGAAGTAAAAACTCATGGTATAACAGTGTATTCACATTGAATACAAGTATATTTGATAGAGTTTACATATAGAAGTAAAAACTCATGGTATAACAGTGTATTCACATTGAATACAAGTATATTTGATGCAGTTTACATATAGAAGTAAAAACTCATGGTATAACAGTGTATTCACATTGAATACAAGTATATTCCATGCAGTTTACATATAGAAGTAAAAACTCATGGTATAACAGTGTATTCACATTGAATACAAGTATATTCCATGCAGTTTACATATAGAAGTAAAAACTCATGGTATAACAGTGTATTCACATTGAATACAAGGATATTTGATGCTGTTTACATATAGAAGTAAAAACTCATGGTATAACAGTTTATTCACATTGAATACAAGTATATTTGATGCTGTTTACATATAGAAGTGAAAACACATGGTATAACAGTGTATTCACATTGAATACAAGTATATTTGATGCTGTTCACATATAGAAGTAAAAACTCATGGTATAACAGTGTATTCACATTGAATACAAGTACATTTGATGCTGTTTACATATAGAAGTAAAAACTCATGGTATAACTTTGTATTCACATTGGTAACAAGTATATTTGATGCTGTTTACATATAGAAGTAAAAACTCATGGTATAACAGTGTATTCACATTGAATACAAGTATATTTGATGCTGTTTACATATAGAAGTAAAAACTCATGGTATAACAGTGTATTCACATTGAATACAAGTATATTTGATGCTGTTTACATATAGAAGTAAAAACTCATGGTATAACAGTGTATTCACATTGAATACAAGTATATTCCATGCAGTTTACATATAGAAGTAATAACTCATGGTATAACAGTGTATTCACATTGAATACAAGTATATTTGATGCTGTTTACAGATAGAAGTAAAAACTCATGGTATAACAGTGTATTCACATTGAATACAAGTATATTCCATGCAGTTTACATATAGAAAGTAAAAACTCATGGTATAACAGTGTATTCACATTGAATACAAGTATATTCCATGCAGTTTACATATAGAAGTAAAAACTCATGGTATAACAGTGTATTCACATTGAATACAAGTATATTCCATGCAGTTTACATATAGAAGTAAAAACTCATGGTATAACAGTGTATTCACATTGAATACAAGTATATTTGATGCTGTTTACATATAGAAGTAAAAACTCATGGTATAACAGTGTATTCACATTGAATACAAGTATATTTGATGCTGTTCTATATATAGAAGTAAAAACTCATGGTATAACAGTGTATTCACATTGAATACAAGTATATTCCATGCAGTTTACATATAGAAGTAATAACTCATGGTATAACAGTGTATTCACATTGAATACAAGTATATTTGATGCTGTTTACATATAGAAGTAAAAACTCATGGTATAACAGTGTATTCACATTGAATACAAGTATATTCCATGCAGTTTACATATAGAAGTAAAAACTCATGGTATAACAGTGTATTCACATTGAATACAAGTATATTTGATGCTGTTTACATATAGAAGTAAAAACTCATGGTATAACAGTGTATTCACATTGAATACAAGTATATTCCATGCAGTTTACATATAGAAGTAAAAACTCATGGTATAACAGTGTATTCACATTGAATACAAGTATATTCCATGCAGTTTACATATAGAAGTAAAAACTCATGGTATAACAGTGTATTCACATTGAATACAAGTATATTTCATGCTGTTTACATATAGAAGTAAAAACTCATGGTATAACAGTGTATTCACATTGAATACAAGTATATTCCATGCAGTTTACATATAGAAGTAAAAACTCATGGTATAACAGTGTATTCACATTGAATACAAGTATATTTGATGCTGTTTACATATAGAAGTAAAAACTCATGGTATAACAGTGTATTCACATTGAATACAAGTATATTTGATGCTGTTTACATATAGAAGTAAAAACTCATGGTATAACAGTGTATTCACATTGAATACAAGTATATTCCATGCAGTTTACATATAGAAGTAAAAACTCATGGTATAACAGTGTATTCACATTGAATACAAGTATATTTGATGCTGTTTACATATAGAAGTAAAAACTCATGGTATAACAGTGTATTCACATTGAATACAAGTATATTTGATGGAGTTTACATATAGAAGTAAAAACTCATGGTATAACAGTGTATTCACATTGAATACAAGTATATTTGATGCAGTTTACATATAGAAGTAAAAACTCATGGTATAACAGTGTATTCACATTGAATACAAGTATATTCCATGCAGTTTACATATAGAAGTAAAAACTCATGGTATAACAGTGTATTCACATTGAATACAAGTATATTCCATGCAGTTTACATATAGAAGTAAAAACTCATGGTATAACAGTGTATTCACATTGAATACAAGGATATTTGATGCTGTTTACATATAGAAGTAAAAACTCATGGTATAACAGTGTATTCACATTGAATACAAGTATATTTGATGCTGTTTACATATAGAAGTAAAAACTCATGGTATAACAGTGTATTCACATTGAATACAAGTATATTTGATGCTGTTTACATATAGAAGTAAAAACTCATGGTATAACAGTGTATTCACATTGAATACAAGTACATTTGATGCTGTTTACATATAGAAGTAAAAACTCATGGTATAACTTTGTATTCACATTGGTAACAAGTATATTTGATGCTGTTTACATATAGAAGTAAAAACTCATGGTATAACAGTGTATTCACATTGAATACAAGTATATTTGATGCTGTTTACATATAGAAGTAAAAACTCATGGTATAACAGTGTATTCACATTGAATACAAGTATATTCGATGCAGTTTACATATAGAAGTAAAAACTCATGGTATAACAGTGTATTCACATTGAATACAAGTATATTTGATGCTGTTTACATATAGAAGTAAAAACTCATGGTATAACAGTGTATTCACATTGAATACAAGTATATTCCATGCAGTTTACATATAGAAAGAAAAACTCATGGTATAACAGTGTATTCACATTGAATACAAGTATATTCCATGCAGTTTACATATAGAAGTAAAAACTCATGGTATAACAGTGTATTCACATTGAATACAAGTATATTCCATGCAGTTTACATATAGAAGTAAAAACTCATGGTATAACAGTGTATTCACATTGAATACAAGTATATTTGATGCTGTTTACATATAGAAGTAAAAACTCATGGTATAACAGTGTATTCACATTGAATACAAGTATATTTGATGCTGTTTACATATAGAAGTAAAAACTCATGGTATAACAGTGTATTCACATTGAATACAAGTATATTCCATGCAGTTTACATATAGAAGTAAAAACTCATGGTATAACAGTGTATTCACATTGAATACAAGTATATTTGATGCTGTTTTTATATAGAAGTAAAAACTCATGGTATAACAGTGTATTCACATTGAATACAAGTATATTCCATGCAGTTTACATAATAGATAAAAACTCATGGTATAACAGTGTATTCACATTGAATACAAGTATATTTGATGCTGTTTACATATAAGAAGTAAAAACTCATGGTATAACAGTGTATTCACATTGAATACAAGTATATTCCATGCATTTTACATATAGAAGTAAAAACTCATGGTATAACAGTGTATTCACATTGAATACAAGTATATTTGATGCTGTTTACATATAGAAGTAAAAACTCATGGTATAACAGTGTATTCACATTGAATACAAGTATATTTGATGCTGTTTACATATAGAAGTAAAAACTCATGGTATAACAGTGTATTCACATTGAATACAAGTATATTTGATGCTGTTTACATATAGAAGTAAAAACTCATGGTATAACAGTGTATTCACATTGAATACAAGTATATTCCATGCAGTTTACATATAGAAGTAAAAACTCATGGTATAACAGTGTATTCACATTGAATACAAGTATATTTGATGCTGTTTACATATAGAAGTAAAAACTCATGGTATAACAGTGTATTCACATTGAATACAAGTATATTCCATGCAGTTTACATATAGAAAGAAAAACTCATGGTATAACAGTGTATTCACATTGAATACAAGTATATTTGATGCTGTTTACATATAGAAGTAAAAACTCATGGTATAACAGTGTATTCACATTGAATACAAGTATATTCCATGCAGTTTACATATAGAAGTAAAAACTCATGGTATAACAGTGTATTCACATTGAATACAAGTATATTTGATGCTGTTTACATATAGAAGTAAAAACTCATGGTATAACAGTGTATTCACATTGAATACAAGTATATTTGATGCTGTTCTTATATAGAAGTAAAAACTCATGGTATAACAGTGTATTCACATTGAATACAAGTATATTCCATGCAGTTTACATATAGAAGTAAAAACTCATGGTATAACAGTGTATTCACATTGAATACAAGTATATTTGATGCTGTTTACATATAGAAGTAAAAACTCATGGTATAACAGTGTATTCACATTGAATACAAGTATATTCCATGCAGTTTACATATAGAAGTAAAAACTCATGGTATAACAGTGTATTCACATTGAATACAAGTATATTTGATGCTGTTTACATATAGAAGTAAAAACTCATGGTATAACAGTGTATTCACATTGAATACAAGTATATTCCATGCAGTTTACATATAGAAGTAAAAACTCATGGTATAACAGTGTATTCACATTGAATACAAGTATATTTGATGCTGTTTACATATAGAAGTAAAAACTCATGGTATAACAGTGTATTCACATTGAATACAAGTATATTCCATGCATTTTACATATAGAAGTAAAAACTCATGGTATAACAGTGTATTCACATTGAATACAAGTATATTTGATGCTGTTTACATATAGAAATAAAAACTCATGGTATAACAGTGTATTCACATTGAATACAAGTATATTCCATGCAGTTTACATATAGAAGTAAAAACTCATGGTATAACAGTGTATTCACATTGAATACAAGTATATTTGATGCTGTTTACATATAGAAGTAAAAACTCATGGTATAACAGTGTATTCACATTGAATACAAGTATATTTGATGCTGTTTACATATAGAAGTAAAAACTCATGGTATAACAGTGTATTCACATTGAATACAAGTATATTCCATGCAGTTTACATATAGAAGTAAAAACTCATGGTATAACAGTGTATTCACATTGAATACAAGTATATTCCATGCAGTTTACATATAGAAGTAAAAACTCATGGTATAACAGTGTATTCACATTGAATACAAGTATATTTGATGCTGTTTACATATAGAAGTAAAAACTCATGGTATAACAGTGTATTCACATTGAATACAAGTATATTCGATGCAGTTTACATATAGAAGTAAAAACTCATGGTATAACAGTGTATTCACATTGAATACAAGTATATTTGATGCTGTTTACATATAGAAGTAAAAACTCATGGTATAACAGTGTATTCACATTGAATACAAGTATATTCCATGCATTTTACATATAGAAGTAAAAACTCATGGTATAACAGTGTATTCACATTGAATACAAGTATATTTGATGCTGTTTACATATAGAAGTAAAAACTCATGGTATAACAGTGTATTCACATTGAATACAAGTATATTCCATGCAGTTTACATATAGAAGTAAAAACTCATGGTATAACAGTGTATTCACATTGAATACAAGTATATTTGATGCTGTTTACATATAGAAGTAAAAACTCATGGTATAACAGTGTATTCACATTGAATACAAGTATATTTGATGCTGTTTACATATAGAAGTAAAAACTCATGGTATAACAGTGTATTCACATTGAATACAAGTATATTCCATGCAGTTTACATATAGAAGTAAAAACTCATGGTATAACAGTGTATTCACATTGAATACAAGTATATTTGATGCTGTTTACATATAGAAGTAAAAACTCATGGTATAACAGTGTATTCACATTGAATACAAGTATATTTGATGCAGTTTACATATAGAAGTAAAAACTCATGGTATAACAGTGTATTCACATTGAATACAAGTATATTTGATGCTGTTTACATATAGAAGTAAAAACTCATGGTATAACAGTGTATTCACATTGAATACAAGTATATTTCATGCTGTTTACATATAGAAGTAAAAACTCATGGTATAACAGTGTATTCACATTGAATACAAGTATATTCCATGCAGTTTACATATAGAAGTAAAAACTCATGGTATAACAGTGTATTCACATTGAATACAAGTATATTTGATGCTGTTTACATATAGAAGTAAAAACTCATGGTATAACAGTGTATTCACATTGAATACAAGTATATTTGATACAGTTTACATATAGATGTAAAAACTCATGGTATAACAGTGTATTCACATTGAATACAAGTATATTGTCGCACCCACTTCTTGATGCGGCACTTTCTTTAATGGGACACGGGGGTTTTCTTAAAAGACAGTGTATTCGGTGAGACGAGCACGAAACGTATACACTGACAAGGGGAAGTACGAACTGCGAGAGCGGATGCTAGTAGGCCTGGCTTTTTATACGCAAGGCCTACTAGATGACGCGGGAAGTAAAACCTATTGTGATGGTCAAGCAGATTGCCTGGTTGACCCCTTTTGGGCCAAGGTGACACATCACGGAAGAGAAAGCGTGAGCTATCCCCCTCCGTGCTACGTCCCTTCCTAGCCATTAACACGTGGATGTCCGACCTGCTGGTTAATCGGACATACACGTGTCATTATTGCTTTGCGTATGCCTGGCCCGTTGCTAGGCCAGACCTACCCGTGACAGGTCCCCCTCTTGAAGGCAGGCGACCCGACTGCAAGTACGTCATTATCCTGCTCAACCATCCTACGTAAAGCTACAGTAATTTAACTGCTACAACTACAGTTTGCAAAGCGAGAACACTATTAAAGGGAGGGTAACATAATTAATAAATCCACAAACGTTGATCTGCAATTGCCGACTGTTATGGCGACAACATCGTATTTTCTTCTGGCTCTTGTTTGGACATAGGACCAATCTCGTAGCAGTTATTATCCATTTTTTCATGGTACTCCAATTTCGTTTTTAATTGTTGTGTGTGGTATCCTATGAATAGGATAATCATGGTAAGCGTCACTAGTCCTAGCGCTAGTTCGTAAGGGTATCTTTGCGTTTCCATTCCTTTCTCAGTTTCAGCTTTTTGTAATAGTTGCCGGATTTGTTGCCCCGTCATTTCTGATGACAACCTGGTTTTGTCGTTATGCCGTAGCATTCCACTTATCAAATTCAGCTCGGTTTTGTTTTTTGTTGGTAGCTCAAATACTGCCGCCGTTTTTTCTAGTGTCACGTTTGCATAGCCACTTCTTATTGTGGGGGCTTGTAATGGTTTCGTCGTGAATTCCATTTGACCTTCCAGGCTTGCGGGCAATATCCAGTCTTCTGTTCGGGCTGTACATCCTGGAGGAATTTCGAGAATGCCAGTTGCTGGTAATTGCAGCGTTCGCGGTGTTTGTTTCTCCATAGTAGGGGGGCAAAAAAACCACCTCGTGTGATGCTGCTGCTGAAAAAGCCCAACGGTTTTTTCCTAAATATGCTACCTCTGGTCCTTTCCACTCCATAAATTGGGTTTGACATTGCATTGTTGTTCGTTCTTGATCATCTAAAAACAAAGCCATTGCACAAGATGTACGTGCCCCTCGTTTACTGAGACCTTTATGGAAATTGCACAATTGCTTGTCCAATGCTCGGCATTTTTTAATGTCTTCTGCCGAAAGTTCCATGAAAGTTTCCAAATCCGCCGATACCGCTAGGAAATCTGGAAGATTCTTGAACTGGATGCCATGCGTTCCATTATCTGTTGCTTTTGGTAGTCGAATAAGTCCGTATAGGCTGTACTGTTGGGAGTGATCGTAAATCGGGATTTCGATGAAGAGTCGGAACTTTTCGTTAACCACTGCTACGGATACCCTTGCTTCCCTGTAGGTAACCCATAGTTCTTCCGTTGGGACTGCCCATCCAAGGGGAAGCTTTGCGTTCATTGCTTCTAACACTGCTGCGAGTTCTGCCGGCGGGAAGATTTGAGGTGCTAGGTGTCCACTGGCAAAAAGGGCCAACCCTACGTCAAAGGCATCCGCCAACTGATGTAACCATAACAATACATTGCTTATAGAGTCGAACGCTGTATCCAGGTGTGTTAGATATTGTAAATAACTCCACACTGCCACTTCATGCTGTTGCATGGTATTCAATATTTCTTGTGTTACTGTTTTTAGCGCTTCTGTTTGCGCTTGCAAATCTTGTATTATTAATGTGTTCATCCGAATTTCCCACAGAGATTCGTTCACTACTGTTGCCTGTTTATCCAGTAAATGCACGATTTCTAGGTCCCTCCGTGTCAGCCCAGCTACTTGTGTGCTAAGTTCCGTTAGATCTGCTTGAGTTGATACCCCAAACAGCCATTTTAACACCATACCTCCTCCGTCTATGATAGCTCGTTTAGGACGGGATACTCCTTCAATGGCCGCTCGAAAGGTAGTTAACCGTTTCTTTGAGACTTCTAGATCACGGGAGAAGAGTTTTAACTTGTGTTCAATTTTTTCCGCTGTCATGAAACTTGTTGTATCCCGCCACGAATTCACCGAGTCACTTTTCATGAAGTTGCTTCCATCTTTTTGATGACGAGCCGCTACCTCGACATATTCTTGAAGTTTGTTTTCCAACACTGTTACGGCTGCTTCTGCCGGACTTAA
Organism: Daphnia magna; assembly: GCF_020631705.1. Lineage (NCBI taxonomy): Eukaryota > Metazoa > Arthropoda > Branchiopoda > Diplostraca > Daphniidae > Daphnia > Daphnia magna. Next base: position 32,449 of record NW_025533230.1, on the reverse strand, counting down.
GTCCAGATCAGTGATTATTGTCCATGTTGATTCACTAAATACGACTCCCGGTTTTTCTTGGAACAGCACTGTATCTCGAATGAGCACTGCATCAGTGGAAGTCGGAGCTGTTATCGCGAGCACACATATAAGAGGTATGGGAGTACTAGTGCCAAGTAATTCGGTCGGTTTCTTCTCCTAGGTGGTAGGTCTGTGACCGCTCCCCTATTATTTCGAAAAATTTTATCCACCGGACTGCTTTCTCTGTTTTCTACTGGATCATTCTTGTTTTCTTGATCTTGTGTACTTATGTCCCCGACACTTTCTGTTCTCGTTTCCGCAGAAGTTGTGAGCGTGTTTTCTTTCTCGATGTTGCCTTTGTTGACCTGAGACTGATTGTTTTCCTGTGATTTGATTGTCTCTAGATTCTCACTTTGCATCCTCTCTTTTACTGTTTTTTCTGTCTGTAGTGTGGGTTGTGGGTTTATGTCTTCTTCTGATATTAGTTCATGAAACAATTTCATTCGTACTACATGAACGATGTCTGATGCGCCTTTGCCCGACCGTGGTTTAATTTCGTAATTTACTGGAGTTGTTTGTCGGATCACCACGTATGGTCCTAACCAACGGTGCAATAATTTTTCCGATCGTCCTACTTTTCTTACTGGTTTGTAGATTAATACCAAATCTCCTGGTTGAAAGTGCTTTTCACGATGATGAGCGTCATATCGTATTTTCTGTTTGTTTTGTGCGTTGTCCATGCGTAGCTGAACAATTTCTCTAGCTGTTTGAATGTCTGCCAATATTTTATCCGCATAACCGAGTTGCGTAATTTCTTCGGAAAGTTGAGGATTAGCCGTTGCTCCTAGCTCTAGATCTATTGGGAAAATTGGTTCGCGGCCGTACAGTAGGAAGAATGGTGAATATCCCGTTGATTCTTGGCGAGCCGTGTTATACGCAAAACAAACGTATTGTAACGTTTCGTCCCAATCTTTTTGGTCTGCACTTACGTACATAGATAGCATCATGGCCAGCGTATGGTTTATCCTTTCCACTTGCCCATTTGCTTGGGGGTGGTAGCTTGATGTAGTCTTGTGGTTGGTGTTCATTTGCTGCATCAAACTTTGCGTTATCCCTGCTAAAAAACATTTTCCTCTATCCGTGATTATTTGTTCTGGTGCTCCATGTCGAAGGATGATTTGGTGTAGCAGAAATTCTGCCACCTCTTCCGCTTTCCCCGAGGGCATTGCTTTTAGTTCAACCCATTTTGTCAAATAGTCAACTGCTACTATTATCATTTTGTTTCCTTTGTTTGAGTTTGGAAATGGCCCTAAGAGATCTATTCCCACTTTCTCGAATGGCCTTTCCACTTTTATACATTGGAGTAGTCCTGCTGGCTTGTCCGGAATTCCTTTTCGTCCTTGGCAGCTAGGACACGTTTGCACATAGTTAGTTACGTCGGTTTCCATTCGCTTCCAGTAATACCGATTCGAGATTTTCACCAACGTACGCTGGATTCCTAGGTGGCCTGCTATGATGTCATCGTGGAAACTCTTGAGAATTTTTTCTCTGTATTCTGGTGGTACGCAAAGTCGAAAATATATCTTTCCGTTATTATTTTTATATCGGTACAGTTGATTGTTTTGTAAACAGTATCGTCCTTTGGCAGTATTTCCTTTTTCTAGGTGATCAATTATTGCTTTCCACTCTTTGACTTTTTTCTGTTTTTCTTTTAATTCATTTGAAATTTCTTTTCCTTCTAACTGTTCTGCCGTTTCTGACAGCATCCTTATCTGCAGGCACCGATCCTCTTCGGTGTCCTCGTAGCCAGGGAGGGGATGGCGAGACAAACAATCTGCATTATTATGGAGTTTTCCGCTGCGATATTTTATTTGGATGTCGTATTCCTGTAATGACAAGCTCCAACGTGCTAGCCGACCTGCTAAATCCTTTTTGGTCAATAACCAACATAGGGCTTCATGATCTGTCGTGATGTTGATTTGACATCCCCACACGTAACATCTAAATTTTGTTAGGCTCCATATCAGTGCTAGACATTCTTTTTCCGTTATGGAATAATTTTTTTCTGAGTCTGACAATAAACGACTCGCGTATGCCAGTGGGTGTTCTACCCCCTCTTTCTTTTGAGCCAACACCGCTCCAATCCCATAGCCGCAGGCATCTGGAATAATTTCCATTGGTAGTGCATAATCTGGGTGTGCTAACACGGGGGCTGTTAGCAAAGCGGTTTTTAATTCCCCGAAACTGTCTTTTTGATCCTTTCCCCAAACGAACAAAGTATCTTGTTTGATAAGGAGAGTAAGTGGTTTGGCAATTTTCGCGAAGTTCTTTATGTGCTTTCTGTAGTAAGAACACAACCCCAGAAAACTTTGAACCCTTTTCACCTTCTCTGCCGTAGTTTTTCCTTCTTCACACGACGGGAAGTTTTTTACTGCCAATAATTTTTCTGGGTCTGGCCCAATTCCATCTTTAGTTATAATATGGCCCAACACTTTAAGGGTAGTTTCGGCAAACTGGCATTTCTTCAACTTTAGCCTTAGTCCAGCTTTCAGCAAACAATCTAACACCCATCGTAACCGTTTTAAATGGCCTGCGAATGTTTTAGAATAGACCACGATATCGTCTAGATACACGAGGCACGATGTCCATCGAAGCCCTCCAAGAACTATATCCATGGTTCGTTGGAATGTGCTGGGTCCATTTGTGAGACCAAATGGCATCACTTTAAATTGGTAGAGACCATCTGTCGTAACAAATGCCGTCTTTTGTCGATCTTCTTTCTTCATTGAGATCTGATGATATCCTGCTTGTAGATCCATTATTGAAAAGTAGTTAGAGCCTTCCAACTTGCTTAACACATCGCTGATTCTTGGTAATGGATACACATCACGTACTGTTACTGCATTAAGTCCACGATAGTCGACACAAAATCGCCATGTTCCATCTTTTTTCTTAATTAGCACTACAGGTGCACCCCACGGGCTATCTGACACTTCTATGATATCCTTTTTCAAAAAATCTTCCACTTGTTCTTCGATTATTTGTCTTGCTTTCCATGCACTGGCATATGGTTGACGATGCACTGGTTTTGTGCCCGGTGTGATCTCGATGTTGTGTTCGGCGACGAGACACTTTCCCAACTCCTTCCCTTCTGTTGCAAAACATTGTATGTATTCCAGGAGTAACGATGTGAGTTGTTCACGCTGTTCTTTTGTTACTCCTTTAGCGATCTGATCGTTTAACTCGGGAACTATCGATGCCTCTTCTGGATCCATGGCCTTTGCTTCTTTTTCTGTAATATTGTGGGCGCTGCTTGTTCCCTCGCCCGACTCGTCTTCCGAATATGTTTGCACTGTTCCAAGCGTCACTCCTTCATGTAGCCAAACGGATTTGGGTGAAAAATTGGTAATTGGAATTGTCCCGCTCTCTGCTGATACTAATGCATTTCCAACTGACAACGATTTTGAAGCCAATAGTTTTACTGATGGTTGCACTATTATACTCCCAGACGTCACATGCGTAGGCACTGTGGGTACGTGGATTATGGACAACGGGGGGATGTATAGTCCTTGAGCTGTAGTTAGTTTAGATGATGTTGGGGCTAATTTTTCCACTTCTTGAGCGTAAATCGCATTCAACGGCAAATCTCCCATCGTTAACAATGTTTCTGAGTCGGTGTAATCAATTTGGATTCGTCGAAATTGTTTCAGGAAATCATTGCCTAATAACAGGTCCATTTCTTCCATCTGCATTACCACGGCTATTCCTTCCGCTCTTTTATTTCTATGTTGTACAGTGATGTATGCTGCACCCAACGGTTCTGCTTTACTACCATTTGCCATCAGTATGTTGGGTCCTTTCCACGGTTGTATGATAAATGCTGTTGCTGCCAATAATTTTGGAGAAATTACTGATATCGCGGCGCCTGTATCTACTATGGCCATGACCTGTGTCGTTCCACATGTCACCCATTCCTTTATCAATTTTGACATGCCTAATACTAATAACGGTGCCCCTTGTTGTTCCTCTAGGGTACGATTTTGTTGTGTTTGTGAAACCATTAGATTGTTCACTGGCCATTGACGTTGATTTGTTTTAGGTCCTCCTCCCTGTTGTGTGTTTGTTCTAAAGTTGTACGATTCGGGGTTCGCAAAACAGTAGCGTGCAATATGTCCTCCTTTGGCGCAGAAGTTACATACTGGTTTCCCATTCAACGTGCGATTTACTCGTTCCGAAGACCCCCAGCTCACTTGCTTTGCTTGAGGCTTTCCTTTCTGCCATTGTTGTTGTTTGAGTTCCTGAACCGATTCTTGGAGCTCTTTTAGCATCCTCTCCATGTCGCTGGTATTCCGTTGAATTGGAGGTGTGTTATTTCCACCTGCTGCCCGAACAAACGCCACTTGAGTCGTTCCATCCTGTGAATTGTTTAGCGGAAGTACTGCCTCCGACCAAGCTCGACGATTTGCGAGCATTGTCGCTTCCGAATGTATTTTCACTAATTCCAAAAATTTCGAACAGGAGGCTGGTCGCAACGGATAAATTTTTTCGAGTAATGATGGGCGTAATCCCCTGTAGAGATGTTCCAGCTGTTGTGCCTGTGTCATCTTGGGATCTACCACGTGACACATGTGAAGTATGTCGTAATAATAAGTCGTGGTATCTTCTTCTATTCCTTGAATCCGTTGACGCAACCGTGCCTCTTGCACCATCAAGAAATTATTTTGCTGAAATTCTTGCAAGAATTGGGTGCGTAACCCTATAGCTGCAGGTAGGTCTGGTTGTCCGGCCACTGGATTGGGACGTATGGGTAGATCTTCCCATTGGTTAGCAATGTTCGTAAACAGATACCATTTTCTAGCTGTCCCTTCTAAATACATCACAAAGTTTTTATGCATTTCATTGTTTCCCCATCGGTTGTATCTTGCTGTTAACTCGAAACGGTCCAACCATTCGGAAGCATTATCCCCTGGATCTGCTTTGAACATCAATGGTGAAATGAATTTCTGAACTGCTGCCGCCATGGTGAGGTTTGCTGCTATTCCTCCGCTAAGTTGATTGTTTTCTATTGCCGGTGTTGTCCTGTGTTGATTTTCCGTTAATTGATTGAAAACCAAAGGTTGATGTGGCCTTAATTCAGTTGTCGCTGAACTTTGAGTTTGATTCTGATATAAATGGGGATGTAACCTTCTACTTGGCTCTCTCGGGCAACTTGGTTCACGCGGGTTCAGCCACTTTCGCATTCACAACAAATTTTCACTGAATCACTAATAACACTTCTAATGGCTTGCCACTGTTACAATATTCTATCTGCTTTCCCCCCTCTTTGCGTCACTCTCAGATCTTTACGACCGACAAAATCGCTTTTAAACAGCTGCTCCAAAAAGTTGTCTTCCTAGACCACCAAATACCGCTATCCTATAAATTTTGGCTATATGCCTTCCACAAACTGGTGCAAAAATACCCTCCAAAAAAAATGTTTCTAAATACCTTCCGTGGTAGCGTTATAAAAATACACCGGCAATCAACAAAAACAGCTTCAACAAGCCCCACCGGAGACAAGAATTCAGTTGTCCACCAGATTTCCAATTTTCTCAAAAAAGTTTCACTCCTATCAAATACTTATTCACTCCACACAAAAAAAAACAAACCCCAAACTACAAATGTTTCCCCAATTTTCAAGCTCGCAGTACTCTAGAGTACAGAAAGGATACAATAATCAATTTTTCTCCAAACTCCGCGAGTTGTCGTTTGTGGCTCCGTGTACAAACAATTTAAGGTTTTAAAACCAGTTTGTTTAATGCCGCTTGTGGCAGAGCCCCTAGACAAACTACACCCCTCGCATAAGTTTTAAAAAAAATAGTCAAATTGTTTTACCTTTGCTGTTACCCTGCTTCTCCACCACTTGTCGCACCCACTTCTTGATGCGGCACTTTCTTTAATGGGACACGGGGGTTTTCTTAAAAGACAGTGTATTCGGTGAGACGAGCACGAAACGTATACACTGACAAGGGGAAGTACGAACTGCGAGAGCGGATGCTAGTAGGCCTGGCTTTTTATACGCAAGGCCTACTAGATGACGCGGGAAGTAAAACCTATTGGGATGGTCAAGCAGATTGCCTGGTTGACCCCTTTTGGGCCAAGGTGACACATCACGGAAGAGAAAGCGTGAGCTATCCCCCTCCGTGCTACGTCCCTTCCTAGCCATTAACACGTGGATGTCCGACCTGCTGGTTAATCGGACATACACGTGTCATTATTGCTTTGCGTATGCCTGGCCCGTTGCTAGGCCAGACCTACCCGTGACAATATTTAATGCTGTTTACATATAGAAGTAAAAACTCATGGTATAACAGTGTATTCACATTGAATACAAGTATATTTGATGCTGTTTACATATAGAAGTAAAAACTCATGGTATAACAGTGTATTCACATTGAATACAAGTATATTCCATGCAGTTTACATATAGAAGTAAAAATTCATGGTATAACAGTGTATTCACATTGAATACAAGTATATTTGATGCTGTTTACATATAGAAGTAAAAACTCATGGTATAACAGTGTATTCACATTGAATACAAGTATATTCCATGCAGTTTACATATAGAAGTAAAAACTCATGGTATAACAGTGTATTCACATTGAATACAAGTATATTTGATGCTGTTTACATATAGAAGTAAAAACTCATGGTATAACAGTGTATTCACATTGAATACAAGTATATTTGATGCTGTTTACATATAGAAGTAAAAACTCATGGTATAACAGTGTATTCACATTGAATACAAGTATATTCCATGCAGTTTACATAAAAAAACTCATGGTATAACAGTGTATTCACATTGAATACAAGTATATTTGATGCTGTTTACATATAGAAGTAAAAACTCATGGTATAACAGTGTATTCACATTGAATACAAGTATATTCCATGCAGTTTACATATAGAAGTAAAAACTCATGGTATAACAGTGTATTCACATTGAATACAAGTATATTTGATGCTGTTTACATATAGAAGTAAAAACTCATGGTATAACAGTGTATTCACATTGAATACAAGTATATTTGATGCTGTTTACATATAGAAGTAAAAACTCATGGTATAACAGTGTATTCACATTGAATACAAGTATATTCCATGCAGTTTACATATAGAAGTAAAAACTCATGGTATAACAGTGTATTCACATTGAATACAAGTATATTCCATGCAGTTTACATATAGAAGTAAAAACTCATGGTATAACAGTGTATTCACATTGAATACAAGTATATTTCATGCTGTTTACATATAGAAGTAAAAACTCATGGTATAACAGTGTATTCACATTGAATACAAGTATATTCCATGCAGTTTACATATAGAAGTAAAAACTCATGGTATAACAGTGTATTCACATTGAATACAAGTATATTTGATGCTGTTTACATATAGAAGTAAAAACTCATGGTATAACAGTGTATTCACATTGAATACAAGTATATTCCATGCATTTTACATATAGAAGTAAAAACTCATGGTATAACAGTGTATTCACATTGAATACAAGTATATTTGATGCTGTTTACATATAGAAGTAAAAACTCATGGTATAACAGTGTATTCACATTGAATACAAGTATATTCCATGCAGTTTACATATAGAAGTAAAAACTCATGGTATAACAGTGTATTCACATTGAATACAAGTATATTTGATGCTGTTTACATATAGAAGTAAAAACTCATGGTATAACAGTGTATTCACATTGAATACAAGTATATTTGATGCTGTTTACATATAGAAGTAAAAACTCATGGTATAACAGTGTATTCACATTGAATACAAGTATATTCCATGCAGTTTACATATAGAAATAAAAACTCATGGTATAACAGTGTATTCACATTGAATACAAGTATATTTGATGCTGTTTACATATAGAAGTAAAAACTCATGGTATAACAGTGTATTCACATTGAATACAAGTATATTCCATGCAGTTTACATATAGAAGTAAAAACTCATGGTATAACAGTGTATTCACATTGAATACAAGTATATTCCATGCAGTTTACATATAGAAGTAAAAACTCATGGTATAACAGTGTATTCACATTGAATACAAGTATATTCCATGCAGTTTACATATAGAAATAAAAACTCATGGTATAACAGTGTATTCACATTGAATACAAGTATATTTGATGCTGTTTACATATAGAAGTAAAAACTCATGGTATAACAGTGTATTCACATTGAATACAAGTATATTCCATGCAGTTTACATATAGAAGTAAAAACTCATGGTATAACAGTGTATTCACATTGAATACAAGTATATTTGATGCTGTTTACATATAGAAGTAAAAACTCATGGTATAACAGTGTATTCACATTGAATACAAGTATATTTGATGCTGTTTACATATAGAAGTAAAAACTCATGGTATAACAGTGTATTCACATTGAATACAAGTATATTCCATGCAGTTTACATATAGAAATAAAAACTCATGGTATAACAGTGTATTCACATTGAATACAAGTATATTTGATGCTGTTTACATATAGAAGTAAAAACTCATGGTATAACAGTGTATTCACATTGAATACAAGTATATTTGATGCAGTTTACATATAGAAGTAAAAACTCATGGTATAACAGTGTATTCACATTGAATACAAGTATATTTGATGCTGTTTACATATAGAAGTAAAAACTCATGGTATAACAGTGTATTCACATTGAATACAAGTATATTTGATGCTGTTTACATATAGAAGTAAAAACTCATGGTATAACAGTGTATTCACATTGAATACAAGTATATTCTATGCAGTTTACCTATAGAAGTAAAAACTCATGGTATAACAGTGTATTCACATTGAATACAAGTATATTTGATGCTGTTTACATATAGAAGTAAAAACTCATGGTATAACAGTGTATTCACATTGAATACAAGTATATTTGATACAGTTTACATATAGATGTAAAAACTCATGGTATAACAGTGTATTCACATTGAATACAAGTATATTTGATGCTGTTTACATATAGAAGTAAAATTTCATGGTATAACAGTGTATTCACATTGAATACAAGTATATTTGATGCTGTTTACATATAGAAGTAAAAACTCATGGTATAACAGTGTATTCACATTGAATACAAGTATATTCCATGCAGTTTACATATAGAAGTAAAAACTCATGGTATAACAGTGTATTCACATTGAATACAAGTATATTTGATGCTGTTTACATATAGAAGTAAAAACTCATGGTATAACAGTGTATTCACATTGAATACAAGTATATTTGATAGAGTTTACATATAGAAGTAAAAACTCATGGTATAACAGTGTATTCACATTGAATACAAGTATATTCCATGCAGTTTACATATACAAGTAAAAACTCATGGTGTTGGGAATGTAATCGCCCAACAGACGACGACAACCCGATCCGGCCGCCGGACGACTGCACCCGCGCATTTGCGCGACTATTGTCTCAGGGGCCCCCGATAGGTGGCCCCAAACCCCCATTGTTTCCCCTCCTTTAATTGTTACCCCCCCACTAAGTGACTGTAAATCTATCAGTGTAAATCAAATAGACGGTTGGACCAGACACAGTTCTTAGTGTCAATTTAATTCTCAACTTAAACTGTAAGTACGGTACGACACACCGCAAAAAGTATTTACAAAGTTTACATGGTCCTTCGAATCCTAAAAAGTTAATTTAAGCCAGTGAAAAACTGTGTCCTTCCCATCCATCACATTCAAAAATTTAATTGCTAAGCTGTTTGGGGCCATTACTAGAAAGGCCCCTCAAAAGAGGGGAGTAACAATCCTGAAAAAAAAAAAAAAGTCTCTTTGAACAATTAGGTAAAGAGGGGCGGCCATTAACCACGCTTAAGTCACGTGTAGGCCTAAGGCTTCCACTACAGCACACAGTTAATAGCCACCGTTCTTTCTCTCTTTCTTTATTTTCTGGGATAGTAATCGCCTCTCACAAAAAAAAAAAAAACACTATCACGTCTCTCTAACTTTCCCCTTCTGATTATTGGCTATCTCGCCCTATTGTTATTTGGGATTGATAATAACAAGCTCTATCTGTTTCTCACCTGAATTATAGAGGAGTACCGTAAGGTCTCCAAACAAAAATCAAAATAGGCAAGAAGAGTCAGCGAATCAAAAGGGCGCAGTTGCGCCGAGACGGGCTTTTGCCCGCATGGGTGGAACCGCCCCGTCCTCCCCCGGCACGAGAGCGTATTCCGGACGAGCAGTTGCCAGCAGGAGCCCTCGCTCCTAGTCTACAACCATTTTTGGAGATTGCCCGTAGACACATCACCGTCGAAGAACTAGTAGAAGCGACCCGCCCACGATACTACGGCGATATCCGCTACGCGCCTCCAGGAATTCCGGTGGGTTACCCTGCACTCGTGCCCGTGCCAGTACCTGCACCGCAACCCGTGCCAGTACCAGTACCTGCACCGCGACCCGTGCCCGTGCCAGTACCTGCACCGCAACCCGTGCCAGTACCAGTACCTGCACCGCAACCCGTGCCAGTGCCAGTACCTGCACCGCAACCCGTGCCAGTGCCAGTACCTGCACCGCAACCCGTGCCAGTGCCAGTACCTGCACCGCAACCCGTGCCCGTACCAGTACCTGCACCGCAACTCGTGCCCGTGCCAGTACCCGCACCAGCATCAGAACCAGGACCCGCGCCCCAGGATCCAGCAGCTATAGCTGCTGGTCCAACCAAGCCGCTAGTTTGTAGGCCAGTTGAGGAGGAAGACGAACTACAACTTTGCTGGATAAGTTCGTGTGACTCGTCAGAAGAAGACGATACCTCCACGGAAGAAAAAGAGGGGGAAAAAAAAAAATTGGGGGGGGGGGGGTTTTTTTCAAGGGAACCCAAAAAAAAAAATTTGGGGGGAACTTCCCCCGTCGAAAAGGTCCGGGCTGGACTAGAAGAAACACCAGAGGAAGGGAACAACGGTAATACCAGCATTGTATTCATTGGAGAGGGCAGCAAATGAAGACTGCTAAATACATCTGGTAAAATAAAAATTGCAAACGCCGTCCATTCTTCTTAAAAAAAAAAAATTTTTTCTAGTGTAAGGAGCCCGGGTAATCGGTGACTTCAAAAAAAAAAAAAAAAGTCTTGTCTCTCTCTCTTGTGTAGTGACCACCGCATGTGGCGCTACTAGTAAAAAAAAAAATCTTCTCTCTCTCTTGTGTAGTGACCACCGCATGTGGCGCTACTAGTAAAAAAAAAAAGGTCTTCTCTCTCTCTTGTGTAGTGACCACCGCATGTGGCGCTACTAAAAAAAAAAAAAGTCTTCTCTCTCTCTTGTGTAGTGACCACCGCATGTGGCGCTACTAGTAAAAAAAAAAAAGTCTTGTCTCTCTCTTGTGTAGTGACCACCGCATGTGGCGCTACTAGTAAAAAAAAAAAAAGTCTTCTCTCTCTCTTGTGTAGTGACCACCGCATGTGGCGCTACTAGCAAAAAAAAACACACCATTTCTCTCTCTTCACACTAGTGTTACCGCAACAAGCGGTACCATCTAAAAAAAAAAGAAGGGTTCTTGGTTAAAACTATTTAAATTTTCTCCTTCCTTCTAAACTCTCAATCTCAAAAGCCCTTAGGAGCCACCTCTCTTAGGAAAATGGCTCCGACAACAAAAGGCTCGAGAACGGCCATTAAGGGCCACATAACAAAAACAATCAACCTAATCAATGGGTTGAAAACTGTGATGACGCAAGAAGAGCTCAGCAACCTAGAAGTCCTGGAAACTAAGCTTAAAGGATGCTACGAAGCCTACAAAGGGTACTCAACAGCAATCCAAGACGAACTCAATGAAGCGGATGCAGCCCAGGCGGAATACGACGCCGAAACTGACATCACGTACCAAACACAAGATGAGGTATCAAATGCCAACGCAGTCATCAAGTTAAAACGTCAGGAATGGCTAAATATGTTAAAGAAAAAAGAAAAAGAGGAAGAAGAAAGAAAACAAGAAGAAAAAGAAGAAGAAAGAGACAAACGAATTCTAGCCCTCATCCAACAACAAGTGATGAATCAGGCAACCATAACCCGCGACATAATCACACAAGTGATTGCAGCCATACCTACGCCTCAAGCGCCAGTGGTTAACGTAACCGCAGCAGCTCCGCCACAATCGACACATTCGATGAGGCTGCCACAAAGGCAAATTAAACATTTCAAAGGGGACATTTTAGAATGGACCCAATTCTGGGAATCGTTTAATGCGGCGATTCATTCCTCAACCCTTACCAACGTTCAAAAGTTTGACTATCTCAAAGAGTATTTGAAAGGCGAAGCTAACTTAATTGTTAATAATCTTGAATTAACAGATGCTAACTACCAGGTAGCCATCGACGAGTTAACAAGAAGATATGGCAAAAAACAGGTTATGATCGACGCTCACTTCAACAAACTGCATACCTTGCAGCCAGTGAAAGACGGAAATGATGTGCCAGCCCTCAGGAGTTTTCAGCTGAATCTCCAATCGCACATCAGTGCCTTGGAGACACTAGGAGTCCCAACGTCTTCTTTCGGGGGACTCCTCGGTACTCAACTAATCAAATTAATTCCTTCAAGTTTACAGCTAGAATGGGCAAAATCAGAGTCCAACAAATCAACGGACATTGAAGGAGTAATAAAGTTCATCGGCGACCAAATCGATGCAGCCGAAAGATTCAACAGGATTAGAGGAGTAGAAAAGGAAAAACCATCTCCAGCTTCTAAACAACCAAAGCCTTTCAGCCCACCTCTAGCAACAGCGTCCCAACTGGCCGTTGGCGCTAAATCAAATCCAGCTCTACAGTTCAAACCAACTTTAACATCTAAAAGTGTTAAATTTAGACCTAATTGGATTGAATGTGAAAGGCCTTGTATATTTTGCGGGCAAATTCATTGGCCGACAAGATGTCCAAAAGACTTAGCGGAGAGAAAATCAATCATTAACAATTTAAAAAGATGCGTGAATTGTTTCGGAGGAAAGCACGAAGTCAAGGATTGCACATCCCCCCGGAACTGCAACAAATGTGGAGGGAGACACCATTCCGCCCTCTGCGACAAAGGAGACATCAGAGTCTCCAAACCATCAAAATCAGCAAGCATCGTGGCCAGCAACTCCATCTCGGCCACTACAGCCTGCGCAAGTACGTTCGGGCAGTTAATGTTAAAAACGGCAACAGTGATCGTCAGTGGACCAGACGGCAAAGAAACTAGAGCAATTTTATTTGCTGACGACGGAAGTCATCGATCATGGGTGCTAAAATCGCTCTCATCACAACTCAAATTGAAAACAGTAGCGGTAGAAAATATCAGCACGAGAGTGTTCAAGAAAAAGGAAGCTAGCCAACCCGAAATGACAAAAACCGTTGAAATGCAAGTAAGGGGCACCTGGAAAGGCGCCCCAAAAATTACATTAATCGCTTTAGAATCAGACCACATTGCAGATACTGGCCCTTACATAGGATCTGAATTTGCAAGGAGCCTCTGGATCCAAAACGAAAAAATGGCTGACGACAGATTTGAAATGGCACATGGGGAAGAAGACCCAATTGGGATTCTGGTTGGAATGGACCAAATGTTCCAAATCATGTCAAATGAAGCAGCAATTCAGAGTCCGTGCGGACTACGCGCATTCAAAACGAAGCTGGGAAGAATGATAGCCGGTCCCTCACAAGAAACTAATTCTAAGACAGGCAATCAAATAATCCAGCACCTAATTTTAACATCTAATTATCCAGTGCCGCAGATAACGTCATCGTTCGCAACAAGCAGCCGAATCGAAAGGAAAGAAAGTCCAACCCAGTCAATCAGCACTCCAACGGGAAAGGAGACTGGAAAAACCAGCCTCCAAAATCCACAACTAGGAACATCATTTTCAGATGCACCAACCGGATCCTGCGGAGAAACAGACACCAAACGGGTTGAACACGACGAAATAACGGCAACCAATTTCGACCTTTCCCACTTTTGGAAAATAGAAAATTTTGCGAACCTAGAAGGCGCTGAAGCAGTGGAGTCAGAGGATCGTTTCGACTCCTTCGACGAGAAAATAACAAGATGGCCAGACGGAAGATACTGTACACCAATACCTTGGTCAACAGATAAATGGAGACTCCAGAAAAACCTACCGTTGGCCACTGGAAGAGTAGAAAGCACAATAAGCAGATTGAGAAAAAATCCAGGAGACTTGGTGAATTATCACCAAGAGATCCAAAAACTGATCGATAGCAAATTCGTGGAAGAAGCAAATATGGACTACGACCAGCCCCATACTTACCTTCCACATCATCCGGTCTTCAGAGTCGACAAAACAACAACGAAAATAAGACCCGTTTTCGATGGAGCGGCAAAGACGAAATTTGGTCCTAGTCTAAACGACGTGCTGGAGACCGGACCGAACCTTAATCCCGATCTCCTATCGGTATTAATGCGATTTCGAAAGTGTAAGATCGCCTGGATTGCGGACATTGAAAAAGCCTTTCTCAACATCGCCCTACAGCCTGAAGACGCGGAGGCAATCAGGTTTTTATGGCCCAAGGATCCAGCAGTAGCTGGATCCCCGCTCAAAGCTTACAAGTGGAAAAGGGTGCCCTTCGGCCTTAGTCCTAGCCCCTTCCTGCTACGTGTAACCATAAACAAACATCTTAAATCACTAAAATCTCGTTTTCCAGAAACAATAGAGCAGCTGGAAAAGAATCTATACGTAGACGACTACCTTGGCGGAGCGAACGACGTGACAATCGCCAAACAAAGAGTCGATGAAACCGACGAGATTTTCAGCGACGCCCAACTCAACATGAGAAGCTGGGCAACGAACAGTGACGAGCTAAGACAACACTTGAAGGAGAAAGGGCTGTCGAACCAAGTCGTCGGCCTACTCTCCCCAGCGTTGGACGGACAACAAAAGGTGCTAGGAATCCGGTGGGACACCGGATCCGACTCCTTTCAATTCGACCCAACAGCTATAATTCAAGCAGTAGAGGAAGTAGGAACCGAGATCACAAAAAGGAAAATTCTTAGCATCTCGGCAAGGATTTTCGATCCAATCGGATTTTTAGCACCTACTGTCCTTCTATTAAAGATTATTTACCAGAAACTTTGGGAAAAGGAGATAGGTTGGGACCAAACTGCTCCAGCCGAAATCCAGAAATCATGGAAGCTGGTGATGACGAGCCTAATCGATTTCACCCAATTGAAAATTCCACGCTGGATCGGATTGTCAGAAATGATCATCTCCCATGAACTCCACGTTTTCGGAGACGCATCAGAAGCAGCGTACGGAGCCGTAGCATACGCACGACTTCAAAGGAGACACGAAGAACCGTACGTCGTCCTACTAACGAGCAAGACCAGAGTTGCACCACTACCCAAGAAAAAAGTAACTTTACCTCGGTTAGAATTACTAAGCTCGCTTTTAGCCGTACGCCTAGGTGAAGTCGTCAAAACAGCAATGCAAATCCAGCATTGGAGGACAATTTACTGGTCGGACTCTTTAGTCTCACTAGGATGGATCAGAGGCGAACCAAACAAATGGAAGCCATTCGTTCGAAACCAAGTAGAAACGATAAGAAAGTTCTCTCAGCCCGAGTGGTGGAGACACTGTCCAGGTCTCCAAAATCCGGCCGATCTTGCCTCGCGGGGAGCGCCAGCGCCAACGCTGGTAACTTCAACTCTATGGTGGAACGGCCCGATCTGGCTCAAAGAAGATGAATCGGAATGGCCAGATTCCCCCAACACCCAAATTCCACAAACAATTCAGTTTGAAATTGAATCAGAAGCAAGGAGTACGACGGTCAGCACGACAGCAGCCATCACAGCTCCAACAACCACCATTGAATGGAATTTGGACAGAATATCTACTTGGAATCGACTAGTAAGAAGAACGGCATGGATCGCACGATTCCTAAGAAGGAGTCAAGGGATGTTAAGACCCCCTGGACAAGAATTTATGGAATCAATAAAGGTATTCGAAAAGGTGATCCAAATTAACCGACTATCTAGAGAAGAATTGGATGAAGCGGAGCTGACTATTTATCGGCAGCTCCAACGGGAGCGATACCCCAAGGCATTTGAATCTCTGCAGCAGGACAACACAATCCAACCCAAGGAGAAAATCGCATCTCTTCTCCCAATCTGGGACCAAAGAGACAGACTCATCCGTGTACAGGGAAGAGTGTCACTTGCTTTAAGGGATCGAAATATCGAACCCCCAATTCTGCTTCCTGCAAAACATTTAGTAATCTCCTTTCTAATTACAGACAAACACGAGTCTTTACTACATGCAGGAGTAAAAGGAACACTATCGGAACTAAAGGAGAAGTTCTGGATAGTGAAGGGACGGCAGCAAGTTAAAACCGCTTGGTTCGCTTGTGTTGAATGCCAAAAACTAACGTCACCACCGTTCCAAGAACTAGCAGCCCCACTTCCGTTAAATCGACTCCGCCAGGCGCAAGCATTCCATATTACAGGAGTGGATTTCGCTGGACATTTGTTTTACAAACCAGCCCCATCCAGAAGGAAAGCGAAAGCCCTGACATCAGTCCAGGATCCGACTTCAACAGACGATCCAAATAAAGAGCCAGCTGAGGAGCTTCTCGCAGAAGAAGACGCTCCAAATGAAGCTCCGCTCGCAGGCGAAGAAACGCCAACAGAAGAGGATATCGAAATCCAAGATATCCCACCGACAACGACTAAAGCTAAGAAGACTAATCAGCTCAAAAGTTATGCTTGTCTTTTCACATGTGCTGTCACTCGTGCGATTCATCTGGAACTGATGCCGGACATGACCGCACGCTCCTTTCTATTTGCCCTCCGCAAATTTGCAGCTAGACGAGGACCCATATCGGTGATGTATTCCGACAACGCACAAACTTTCCGATGTGTCGACCGACATTTAAAACTACTCAACTCCGATCCGACTGTCCAGGATTATCTTGCCGCCAGGAAGACTCTCTGGATATATTCCGCCAGCCTAGCCCCCTGGTGGGGCGGGTTCTGGGAACGAATGGTGAGGAGCGTCAAGGATCTGCTTCGACGCTCCAACGGTCGAGCTTGTCTGGACTACATGGAATTGGAAGCAAGCTTAATTGAGATAGAAAGCGTGATTAACGCACGCCCGCTCAGCTATATTGGAGAAGGAGCCGATGATCCGCTTCCAATCACTCCTAACCAATTCCTCAACAATCGACGTTCTACTCGCGCGGACCCGGAGCCAGCTACTAATTTAATAGCTCCTACCTCAACTAGCACCAAGTTGTTAGAAATGGATAAGCTCAGAAGAAATTACGTTGCCGATATCTGCTCCAGATTTGTGGACGACTATTTACGTCAACTGGACAACTTTCACTCCAAGGGGAAGTCCGGAAGAAAAATCCGCCTAGGAGAAATCGTCGTAATCCACGACGAAAACTCCAAACGTTTAATGTGGCCGATAGGAGTAGTTAAGGAATTAATACCTAGCCGTGACGGACTTATTCGTTCCGTGATGCTTAAAATTCCCAACGGGAACCTCATTAATCGAGCAATTCAGTCCCTTCACCCCACAGAACTAAGAGAAGATCGAGATGAGGACATCGAGATTGAAAATCCGGATCCGACCCAGGAGCCGGATGAGGATCCAGCTCCACTTGTCCTAACACCGGAAATTGAGCCAGCGGTCAGAAATGTGGTACCGGCCGCCGGAGAGACGGACAACGTCGTCGGAGAAGTCGAGCCAGATGGTACGGGCTCTAGTGGGGAGTATGTTGGGAATGTAATCGCCCAACAGACGACGACAACCCGATCCGGCCGCCGGACGACTGCACCCGCGCATTTGCGCGACTATTGTCTCAGGGGCCCCCGATAGGTGGCCCCAAACCCCCATTGTTTCCCCTCCTTTAATTGTTACCCCCCCACTAAGTGACTGTAAATCTATCAGTGTAAATCAAATAGACGGTTGGACCAGACACAGTTCTTAGTGTCAATTTAATTCTCAACTTAAACTGTAAGTACGGTACGACACACCGCAAAAAGTATTTACAAAGTTTACACATGGTATAACAGTGTATTCACATTGAATACAAGTATATTCCATGCAGTTTACATATAGAAGTAAAAACTCATGGTATAACAGTGTATTCACATTGAATACAAGTATATTTGATGCTGTTTACATATAGAAGTAAAAACTCATGGTATAACAGTGTATTCACATTGAATACAAGTATATTTGATGCTGTTTACATATAGAAGTAAAAACTCATGGTATAACAGTGTATTCACATTGAATACAAGTATATTTGATGCTGTTTACATATAGAAGTAAAAACTCATGGTATAACAGTGTATTCACATTGAATACAAGTATATTTGATGCTGTTTACATATAGAAGTAAAAACTCATGGTATAACAGTGTATTCACATTGAATACAAGTATATTCCATGCAGTTTACATATAGAAGTAAAAACTCATGGTATAACAGTGTATTCACATTGAATACAAGTATATTTGATGCTGTTTACATATAGAAGTAAAAACTCATGGTATAACAGTGTATTCACATTGAATACAAGTATATTTGATGCAGTTTACATATAGAAGTAAAAACTCATGGTATAACAGTGTATTCACATTGAATACAAGTATATTCCATGCAGTTTACATATAGAAGTAAAAACTCATGGTATAACAGTGTATTCACATTGAATACAAGTATATTCCATGCAGTTTACATATAGAAGTAAAAACTCATGGTATAACAGTGTATTCACATTGAATACAAGTATATTTGATGCTGTTTACATATAGAAGTAAAAACTCATGGTATAACAGTGTATTCACATTGAATACAAGTATATTCCATGCAGTTTACATATAGAAGTAAAAACTCATGGTATAACAGTGTATTCACATTGAATACAAGTATATTTGATGCTGTTTACATATAGAAGTAAAAACTCATGGTATAACAGTGTATTCACATTGAATACAAGTATATTCCATGCAGTTTACATCATATAAAGTAAAAACTCATGGTATAACAGTGTATTCACATTGAATACAAGTATATTTGATGCTGTTTACATATAGAAGTAAAAACTCATGGTATAACAGTGTATTCACATTGAATACAAGTATATTTGATGCTGTTTACATATAGAAGTAAAAACTCATGGTATAACAGTGTATTCACATTGAATACAAGTATATTCCATGCAGTTTACATATAGAAGTAAAAACTCATGGTATAACAGTGTATTCACATTGAATACAAGTATATTTGATGCTGTTTACATATAGAAGTAAAAACTCATGGTATAACAGTGTATTCACATTGAATACAAGTATATTTGATGCAGTTTACATATAGAAGTAAAAACTCATGGTATAACAGTGTATTCACATTGAATACAAGTATATTTGATGCTGTTTACATATAGAAGTAAAAACTCATGGTATAACAGTGTATTCACATTGAATACAAGTATATTTGATGCTGTTTACATATAGAAGTAAAAACTCATGGTATAACAGTGTATTCACATTGAATACAAGTATATTCCATGCAGTTTACATATAGAAGTAAAAACTCATGGTATAACAGTGTATTCACATTGAATACAAGTATATTTGATGCTGTTTACATATAGAAGTAAAAACTCATGGTATAACAGTGTATTCACATTGAATACAAGTATATTTGCATTACATATAGAAGTTTAAAAAAACTCATGGTATAACAGTGTATTCACATTGAATACAAGTATATTTGATGCTGTTTACATATAGAAGTAAAAACTCATGGTATAACAGTGTATTCACATTGAATACAAGTATATTTGATGCTGTTTACATATAGAAGTAAAAACTCATGGTATAACAGTGTATTCACATTGAATACAAATATATTCAAAAAACTCATGGTATAACAGTGTATTCACATTGAATACAAGTATATTTGATGCTGTTTACATATAGAAGTAAAAACTCATGGTATAACAGTGTATTCACATTGAATACAAGTATATAATAAAAAAAAACAAAATAAAAAAGTATATTCCATGCAGTTTACATATAGAAGTAAAAACTCATGGTATAACAGTGTATTCACATTGAATACAAGTATATTTGATGCTGTTTACATATAGAAGTAAAAACTCATGGTATAACAGTGTATTCACATTGAATACAAGTATATTCCATGCAGTTTACATATAGTGAATACAAGTATAAGCAAAAAACTCATGGTATAACAGTGTATTCACATTGAATACAAGTATATTTGATGCTGTTTACATATAGAAGTAAAAACTCATGGTATAACAGTGTATTCACATTGAATACAAGTATATTCCATGCAGTTTACATATAGAAGTAAAAACTCATGGTATAACAGTGTATTCACATTGAATACAAGTATATTTGATGCTGTTTACATATAGAAGTAAAAACTCATGGTATAACAGTGTATTCACATTGAATACAAGTATATTTGATGCTGTTTACATATAGAAGTAAAAACTCATGGTATAACAGTGTATTCACATTGAATACAAGTATATTCCATGCAGTTTACATATAGAAGTAAAAACTCATGGTATAACAGTGTATTCACATTGAATACAAGTATATTTGATGCTGTTTACATATAGAAGTAAAAACTCATGGTATAACAGTGTATTCACATTGAATACAAGTATATTTGATGCAGTTTACATATAGAAGTAAAAACTCATGGTATAACAGTGTATTCACATTGAATACAAGTATATTTGATGCAGTTTACATATAGAAGTAAAAACTCATGGTATAACAGTGTATTCACATTGAATACAAGTATATTCCATGCTGTTTACATATAGAAGTAAAAACTCATGGTATAACAGTGTATTCACATTGAATACAAGTATATTCCATGCAGTTTACATATAGAAGTAAAAACTCATGGTATAACAGTGTATTCACATTGAATACAAGGTATATTTGATGCTGTTTACATATAGAAGTAAAAACTCATGGTATAACAGTGTATTCACATTGAATACAAGTATATTTGATGCTGTTTACATATAGAAGTAAAAACTCATGGTATAACAGTGTATTCACATTGAATACAAGTATATTTGATGCTGTTTACATATAGAAGTAAAAACTCATGGTATAACAGTGTATTCACATTGAATACAAGTATATTTGATGCTGTTTACATATAGAAGTAAAAACTCATGGTATAACTGTGTATTCACATTGGTATACAAGTATATTTGATGCTGTTTACATATAGAAGTAAAAACTCATGGTATAACAGTGTATTCACATTGAATACAAGTATATTTGATGCTGTTTACATATAGAAGTAAAAACTCATGGTATAACAGTGTATTCACATTGAATACAAGTATATTCCATGCAGTTTACAGATAGAAAGAAAAACTCATGGTATAACAGTGTATTCACATTGAATACAAGGATATTTGATGCTGTTTACATATAGAAGTAAAAACTCATGGTATAACAGTTTATTCACATTGAATACAAGTATATTTGATGCTGTTTACATATAGAAGTAAAAACTCATGGTATAACAGTGTATTCACATTGAATACAAGTATATTTGATGCTGTTTCACATATAGAAGTAAAAACTCATGGTATAACAGTGTATTCACATTGAATACAAGTACATTTGATGCTGTTTACATATAGAAGTAAAAACTCATGGTATAACTTTGTATTCACATTGGTAACAAGTATATTTGATGCTGTTTACATATAGAAGTAAAAACTCATGGTATAACAGTGTATTCACATTGAATACAAGTATATTTGATGCTGTTTACATATAGAAGTAAAAACTCATGGTATAACAGTGTATTCACATTGAATACAAGTATATTTGATGCTGTTTACATATAGAAGTAAAAACTCATGGTATAACAGTGTATTCACATTGAATACAAGTATATTCCATGCAGTTTACATATAGAAGTAATAACTCATGGTATAACAGTGTATTCACATTGAATACAAGTATATTTGATGCTGTTTACAGATAGAAGTAAAAACTCATGGTATAACAGTGTATTCACATTGAATACAAGTATATTCCATGCAGTTTACAGATAGAAAGAAAAACTCATGGTATAACAGTGTATTCACATTGAATACAAGTATATTCCATGCAGTTTACATATAGAAGTAAAAACTCATGGTATAACAGTGTATTCACATTGAATAAAAGTATATTCCATGCAGTTTACACATAGAAGTAAAAACTCATGGTATAACAGTGTATTCACATTGAATAAAAGTATATTTGATGCTGTTTACATATAGAAGTAAAAACTCATGGTATAACAGTGTATTCACATTGAATACAAGTATATTTGATGCTGTTCTTATATAGAAGTAAAAACTCATGGTATAACAGTGTATTCACATTGAATACAAGTATATTCCATGCAGTTTACATACAGAAGTAATAACTCATGGTATAACAGTGTATTCACATTGAATACAAGTATATTTGATGCTGTTTACATATAGAAGTAAAAACTCATGGTATAACAGTGTATTCACATTGAATACAAGTATATTCCATGCAGTTTACATATAGAAATAAAAACTCATGGTATAACAGTGTATTCACATTGAATACAAGTATATTTGATGCTGTTTACATATAGAAGTAAAAACTCATGGTATAACAGTGTATTCACATTGAATGCAAGTATATTCCATGCAGTTTACATATAGAAGTAAAAACTCATGGTATAACACTGTATTCACATTGAATACAAGTATATTCCATGCAGTTTACATGTAGAAGTAAAAACTCATGGTATAACAGTGTATTCACATTGAATACAAGTATATTTCATGCTGTTTACATATAGAAGTAAAAACTCATGGTATAACAGTGTATTCACATTGAATACAAGTATATTCCATGCAGTTTACATATAGAAGTAAAAACTCATGGTATAACAGTGTATTCACATTGAATACAAGTATATTTGATGCTGTTTACATATAGAAGTAAAAACTCATGGTATAACAGTGTATTCACATTGAATACAAGTATATTTGATGCTGTTTACATATAGAAGTAAAAACTCATGGTATAACAGTGTATTCACATTGAATACAAGTATATTCCATGCAGTTTACATATAGAAATAAAAACTCATGGTATAACAGTGTATTCACATTGAATACAAGTATATTTGATGCTGTTTACATATAGAAGTAAAAACTCATGGTATAACAGTGTATTCACATTGAATACAAGTATATTCCATGCAGTTTACATATAGAAGTAAAAACTCATGGTATAACAGTGTATTCACATTGAATACAAGTATATTTGATGCTGTTTACATATAGAAGTAAAAACTCATGGTATAACAGTGTATTCACATTGAATACAAGTATATTTGATGCTGTTTACATATAGAAGTAAAAACTCATGGTATAACAGTGTATTCACATTGAATACAAGTATATTCCATGCAGTTTACATATAGAAGTAAAAACTCATGGTATAACAGTGTATTCACATTGAATACAAGTATATTTGATGCTGTTTACATATAGAAGTAAAAACTCATGGTATAACAGTGTATTCACATTGAATACAAGTATATTTGATGCAGTTTACATATAGAAGTAAAAACTCATGATATAACAGTGTATTCACATTGAATACAAGTATATTTGATGCTGTTTACATATAGAAGTAAAAACTCATGGTATAACAGTGTATTCACATTGAATACAAGTATATTTGATGCTGTTTACATATAGAAGTAAAAACTCATGGTATAACAGTGTATTCACATTGAATACAAGTATATTCCATGCAGTTTACAGATAGAAAGAAAAACTCATGGTATAACAGTGTATTCACATTGAATACAAGTATATTTGATGCTGTTTACATATAGAAGTAAAAACTCATGGTATAACAGTGTATTCACATTGAATACAAGTATATTTGATGCTGTTTACATATAGAAGTAAAAACTCATGGTATAACAGTGTATTCACATTGAATACAAGTATATTTGATGCTGTTTACATATAGAAGTAAAAACTCATGGTATAACAGTGTATTCACATTGAATACAAGTATATTCCATGCAGTTTACATATAGAAGTAAAAACTCATGGTATAACAGTGTATTCACATTGAATAAAAGTATATTTGATGCTGTTTACATATAGAAGTAAAAACTCATGGTATAACAGTGTATTCACATTGAATACAAGTATATTTGATGCTGTTCTTATATAGAAGTAAAAACTCATGGTATAACAGTGTATTCACATTGAATACAAGTATATTCCATGCAGTTTACATACAGAAGTAATAACTCATGGTATAACAGTGTATTCACATTGAATACAAGTATATTTGATGCTGTTTACATATAGAAGTAAAAACTCATGGTATAACAGTGTATTCACATTGAATACAAGTATATTTGATGCTGTTTACATATAGAAGTAAAAACTCATGGTATAACAGTGTATTCACATTGAATACAAGTATATTCCATGCAGTTTACATATAGAAGTAAAAACTCATGGTATAACAGTGTATTCACATTGAATACAAGTATATTCCATGCAGTTTACATATAGAAGTAAAAACTCATGGTATAACAGTGTATTCACATTGAATACAAGTATATTTCATGCTGTTTACATATAGAAGTAAAAACTCATGGTATAACAGTGTATTCACATTGAATACAAGTATATTCCATGCAGTTTACATATAGAAGTAAAAACTCATGGTATAACAGTGTATTCACATTGAATACAAGTATATTTGATGCTGTTTACATATAGAAGTAAAAACTCATGGTATAACAGTGTATTCACATTGAATACAAGTATATTCCATGCAGTTTACATATAGAAGTAAAAACTCATGGTATAACAGTGTATTCACATTGAATACAAGTATATTTGATGCTGTTTACATATAGAAGTAAAAACTCATGGTATAACAGTGTATTCACATTGAATACAAGTATATTCCATGCAGTTTACATATAGAAGTAAAAACTCATGGTATAACAGTGTATTCACATTGAATAAAAGTATATTTGATGCTGTTTACATATAGAAGTAAAAACTCATGGTATAACAGTGTATTCACATTGAATACAAGTATATTTGATGCTGTTCTTATATAGAAGTAAAAACTCATGGTATAACAGTGTATTCACATTGAATACAAGTATATTCCATGCAGTTTACATATAGAAGTAAAAACTCATGGTATAACAGTGTATTCACATTGAATACAAGTATATTTGATGCTGTTTACATATAGAAGTAAAAACTCATGGTATAACAGTGTATTCACATTGAATACAAGTATATTTGATGCTGTTTACATATAGAAGTAAAAACTCATGGTATAACAGTGTATTCACATTGAATACAAGTATATTCCATGCAGTTTACATATAGAAGTAAAAACTCATGGTATAACAGTGTATTCACATTGAATACAAGTATATTCCATGCAGTTTACATATAGAAGTAAAAACTCATGGTATAACAGTGTATTCACATTGAATACAAGTATATTCCATGCAGTTTACATATAGAAGTAAAAACTCATGGTATAACAGTGTATTCACATTGAATACAAGTATATTTGATGCTGTTTACATATAGAAGTAAAAACTCATGGTATAACAGTGTATTCACATTGAATACAAGTATATTTGATGCTGTTCTTATATAGAAGTAAAAACTCATGGTATAACAGTGTATTCACATTGAATACAAGTATATTCCATGCAGTTTACATATAGAAGTAATAACTCATGGTATAACAGTGTATTCACATTGAATACAAGTATATTTGATGCTGTTTACATATAGAAGTAAAAACTCATGGTATAACAGTGTATTCACATTGAATACAAGTATATTCCATGCAGTTTACATATAGAAGTAAAAACTCATGGTATAACAGTGTATTCACATTGAATACAAGTATATTTGATGCTGTTTACATATAGAAGTAAAAACTCATGGTATAACAGTGTATTCACATTGAATACAAGTATATTCCATGCAGTTTACATATAGAAGTAAAAACTCATGGTATAACAGTGTATTCACATTGAATACAAGTATATTCCATGCAGTTTACATATAGAAGTAAAAACTCATGGTATAACAGTGTATTCACATTGAATACAAGTATATTTGATGCTGTTTACATATAGAAGTAAAAACTCATGGTATAACAGTGTATTCACATTGAATACAAGTATATTCCATGCAGTTTACATATAGAAGTAAAAACTCATGGTATAACAGTGTATTCACATTGAATACAAGTATATTTGATGCTGTTTACATATAGAAGTAAAAACTCATGGTATAACAGTGTATTCACATTGAATACAAGTATATTTGATGCTGTTTACATATAGAAGTAAAAACTCATGGTATAACAGTGTATTCACATTGAATACAAGTATATTCCATGCAGTTTACATATAGAAATAAAAACTCATGGTATAACAGTGTATTCACATTGAATACAAGTATATTTCATGCAGTTTACATATAGAAAGAAAAACTCATGGTATAACAGTGTATTCACATTGAATACAAGTATATTTGATGCTGTTTACATATAGAAGTAAAAACTCATGGTATAACAGTGTATTCACATTGAATACAAGTATATTTGATGCTGTTTACATATAGAAGTAAAAACTCATGGTATAACAGTGTATTCACATTGAATACAAGTATATTTGATGCTGTTTACATATAGAAGTAAAAACTCATGGTATAACAGTGTATTCACATTGAATACAAGTATATTTGATGCTGTTTACATATAGAAGTAAAAACTCATGGTATAACAGTGTATTCACATTGAATACAAGTATATTCCATGCAGTTTACATATAGAAGTAAAAACTCATGGTATAACAGTGTATTCACATTGAATACAAGTATATTTGATGCTGTTTACATATAGAAGTAAAAACTCATGGTATAACAGTGTATTCACATTGAATACAAGTATATTCTGCATGCGTTTACATATAGAAAGAAAAACTCATGGTATAACAGTGTATTCACATTGAATACAAGTATATTTGATGCTGTTTACATATAGAAGTAAAAACTCATGGTATAACAGTGTATTCACATTGAATACAAGTATATTCCATGCAGTTTACATATAGAAGTAAAAACTCATGGTATAACAGTGTATTCACATTGAATACAAGTATATTTGATGCTGTTTACATATAGAAGTAAAAACTCATGGTATAACAGTGTATTCACATTGAATACAAGTATATTTGATGCAGTTTACATATAGAAGTAAAAACTCATGGTATAACAGTGTATTCACATTGAATACAAGTATATTTGATGCTGTTTACATATAGAAGTAAAAACTCATGGTATAACAGTGTATTCACATTGAATACAAGTATATTTGATGCTGTTTACATATAGAAGTAAAAACTCATGGTATAACAGTGTATTCACATTGAATACAAGTATATTCCATGCAGTTTACATATAGAAAGAAAAACTCATGGTATAACAGTGTATTCACATTGAATACAAGTATATTTGATGCTGTTTACATATAGAAGTAAAAACTCATGGTATAACAGTGTATTCACATTGAATACAAGTATATTTGATGCTGTTTACATATAGAAGTAAAAACTCATGGTATAACAGTGTATTCACATTGAATACAAGTATATTTGCATGCTGTTTACATATAGAAGTAAAAACTCATGGTATAACAGTGTATTCACATTGAATACAAGTATATTTGATGCTGTTTACATATAGAAGTAAAAACTCATGGTATAACAGTGTATTCACATTGAATACAAGTATATTTGATGCTGTTTACATATAGAAGTAAAAACTCATGGTATAACAGTGTATTCACATTGAATACAAGTATATTTGATGCTGTTTACATATAGAAGTAAAAACTCATGGTATAACAGTGTATTCACATTGAATACAAGTATATTCCATGCAGTTTACATATAGAAGTAAAAACTCATGGTATAACAGTGTATTCACATTGAATACAAGTATATTCCATGCAGTTTACATATAGAAAGTAAAAACTCATGGTATAACAGTGTATTCACATTGAATACAAGTATATTTGATGCTGTTTACATATAGAAGTAAAAACTCATGGTATAACAGTGTATTCACATTGAATACAAGTATATTTGATGCTGTTTACATATAGAAGTAAAAACTCATGGTATAACAGTGTATTCACATTGAATACAAGTATATTTGATGCTGTTTACATATAGAAGTAAAAACTCATGGTATAACAGTGTATTCACATTGAATACAAGTATATTTGATGCTGTTTACATATAGAAGTAAAAACTCATGGTATAACTTTGTATTCACATTGGTAACAAGTATATTTGATGCTGTTTACATATAGAAGTAAAAACTCATGGTATAACAGTGTATTCACATTGAATACAAGTATATTTGATGCTGTTTACATATAGAAGTAAAAACTCATGGTATAACAGTGTATTCACATTGAATACAAGTATATTTGATGCTGTTTACATATAGAAGTAAAAACTCATGGTATAACAGTGTATTCACATTGAATACAAGTATATTCCATGCAGTTTACATATAGAAGTAAAAACTCATGGTATAACAGTGTATTCACATTGAATACAAGTATATTTGATGCTGTTTACATATAGAAGTAAAAACTCATGGTATAACAGTGTATTCACATTGAATACAAGTATATTCCATGCAGTTTACAGATAGAAAGAAAAACTCATGGTATAACAGTGTATTCACATTGAATACAAGTATATTTGATGCTGTTTACATATAGAAGTAAAAACTCATGGTATAACAGTGTATTCACATTGAATACAAGTATATTCCATGCAGTTTACATATAGAAGTAAAAACTCATGGTATAACAGTGTATTCACATTGAATACAAGTATATTTGATGCTGTTTACATATAGAAGTAAAAACTCATGGTATAACAGTGTATTCACATTGAATACAAGTATATTTGATACAGTTTACATATAGAAGTAAAAACTCATGGTATAACAGTGTATTCACATTGAATACAAGTATATTTGATGCTGTTTACATATAGAAGTAAAAACTCATGGTATAACAGTGTATTCACATTGAATACAAGTATATTTGATGCTGTTTACATATAGAAGTAAAAACTCATGGTATAACAGTGTATTCACATTGAATACAAGTATATTCCATGCAGTTTACATATAGAAAGAAAAACTCATGGTATAACAGTGTATTCACATTGAATACAAGTATATTTGATGCTGTTTACATATAGAAGTAAAAACTCATGGTATAACAGTGTATTCACATTGAATACAAGTATATTTGATGCTGTTTACATATAGAAGTAAAAACTCATGGTATAACAGTGTATTCACATTGAATACAAGTATATTTGATGCTGTTTACATATAGAAGTAAAAACTCATGGTATAACAGTGTATTCACATTGAATACAAGTATATTTGATGCTGTTTACATATAGAAGTAAAAACTCATGGTATAACATTGTATTCACATTGGTAACAAGTATATTTGATGCTGTTTACATATAGAAGTAAAAACTCATGGTATAACAGTGTATTCACATTGAATACAAGTATATTTGATGCTGTTTACATATAGAAGTAAAAACTCATGGTATAACAGTGTATTCACATTGAATACAAGTATATTTGATGCTGTTTACATATAGAAGTAAAAACTCATGGTATAACAGTGTATTCACATTGAATACAAGTATATTCCATGCAGTTTACATATAGAAAGAAAAACTCATGGTATAACAGTGTATTCACATTGAATACAAGTATATTTGATGCTGTTTACATATAGAAGTAAAAACTCATGGTATAACAGTGTATTCACATTGAATACAAGTATATTTGATGCTGTTTACATATAGAAGTAAAAACTCATGGTATAACAGTGTATTCACATTGAATACAAGTATATTTGATGCTGTTTACATATAGAAGTAAAAACTCATGGTATAACAGTGTATTCACATTGAATACAAGTATATTTGATGCTGTTTACATATAGAAGTAAAAACTCATGGTATAACTTTGTATTCACATTGAAGTAACAAGTATATTTGATGCTGTTTACATATAGAAGTAAAAACTCATGGTATAACAGTGTATTCACATTGAATACAAGTATATTTGATGCTGTTTACATATAGAAGTAAAAACTCATGGTATAACAGTGTATTCACATTGAATACAAGTATATTTGATGCTGTTTACATATAGAAGTAAAAACTCATGGTATAACAGTGTATTCACATTGAATACAAGTATATTCCATGCAGTTTACATATAGAAGTAAAAACTCATGGTATAACAGTGTAT
The DNA here is from genome assembly GCF_020631705.1 of Daphnia magna. Lineage (NCBI taxonomy): Eukaryota > Metazoa > Arthropoda > Branchiopoda > Diplostraca > Daphniidae > Daphnia > Daphnia magna. The sequence continues at coordinate 1,939 of NW_025533230.1, read as the reverse complement.
TCACATTGAATACAAGTATATTTGATGCTGTTTACATATAGAAGTAAAAACTCATGGTATAACAGTGTATTCACATTGAATACAAGTATATTCCATGCAGTTTACATATAGAAAGAAAAACTCATGGTATAACAGTGTATTCACATTGAATACAAGTATATTCCATGCTTTTAGTTTATATATAGAAGTAAAAACTCATGGTATAACAGTGTATTCACATTGAATACAAGTATATTTCCATGCAGTTTACATATAGAAGTAAAAACTCATGGTATAACAGTGTATTCACATTGAATACAAGTATATTTGATGCTGTTTACATATAGAAGTAAAAACTCATGGTATAACAGTGTATTCACATTGAATACAAGTATATTTGATGCTGTTTTTATATAGAAGTAAAAACTCATGGTATAACAGTGTATTCACATTGAATACAAGTATATTCCATGCAGTTTACATATAAAGAAGTAAAAACTCATGGTATAACAGTGTATTCACATTGAATACAAGTATATTTGATGCTGTTTACATATAGAAGTAAAAACTCATGGTATAACAGTGTATTCACATTGAATACAAGTATATTCCATGCAGTTTACATATAGAAGTAAAAACTCATGGTATAACAGTGTATTCACATTGAATACAAGTATATTTGATGCTGTTTACATATAGAAGTAAAAACTCATGGTATAACAGTGTATTCACATTGAATACAAGTATATTCCATGCAGTTTACATATAGAAGTAAAAACTCATGGTATAACAGTGTATTCACATTGAATACAAGTATATTCCTATGCAGTTTACATATAGAAGTAAAAACTCATGGTATAACAGTGTATTCACATTGAATACAAGTATATTTCATGCTGTTTACATATAGATACATAGAAGTAAAAACTCATGGTATAACAGTGTATTCACATTGAATACAAGTATATTTGATGCTGTTTACATATAGAAGTAAAAACTCATGGTATAACAGTGTATTCACATTGAATACAAGTATATTCCATGCAGTTTACATATAGAAGTAAAAACTCATGGTATAACAGTGTATTCACATTGAATACAAGTATATTTGATGCTGTTTACATATAGAAGTAAAAACTCATGGTATAACAGTGTATTCACATTGAATACAAGTATATTCCATGCAGTTTACATATAGAAAGAAAAACTCATGGTATAACAGTGTATTCACATTGAATACAAGTATATTTGATGCTGTTTACATATAGAAGTAAAAACTCATGGTATAACAGTGTATTCACATTGAATACAAGTATATTCGATGCTGTTTACATATAGAAGTAAAAACTCATGGTATAACAGTGTATTCACATTGAATACAAGTATATTTGATGCTGTTTACATATAGAAGTAAAAACTCATGGTATAACAGTGTATTCACATTGAATACAAGTATATTTGATGCTGTTTACATATAGAAGTAAAAACTCATGGTATAACAGTGTATTCACATTGAATACAAGTATATTCCATGCAGTTTACATATAGAAGTAAAAACTCATGGTATAACAGTGTATTCACATTGAATACAAGTATATTTGATGCTGTTTACATATAGAAGTAAAAACTCATGGTATAACAGTGTATTCACATTGAATACAAGTATATTCCATGCAGTTTACATATAGAAGTAAAAACTCATGGTATAACAGTGTATTCACATTGAATACAAGTATATTTGATGCTGTTTACATATAGAAGTAAAGTAAAAACTCATGGTATAACAGTGTATTCACATTGAATACAAGTATATTCCATGCAGTTTACATATAGAAGTAAAAACTCATGGTATAACAGTGTATTCTACATTGAATACAAGTATATTCCATGCAGTTTACATATAGAAGTAAAAACTCATGGTATAACAGTGTATTCACATTGAATACAAGTATATTTACTG